>NW_026906190.1:855000-858271 GCF_033807715.1 Cololabis saira | reverse complement strand
ATATACAACACACTTACTTACGTGTAAACACTTACCGTACTCACTGGATATGATGGAAAAATAAAAATACAAATTTTACCGGGATTATTAAATTCATCGTTGGCATAAAATGAAGGAAATTTAATTAAAATACATATGTTACACACTCACTCACCTTTAACACACGGGCCGTACTCACCGGAGACAAGGTAAAAATAATACATCACAAAAAAACATTTTTCACAGGGAGAATTAACTTAATTTTGCTGCCCGTACTTACCGGAAACAGAAAAAATAAGAAAAACAATTTACCGGGACTATTAAATTCATCGTTGGCGTAATATTATAGAAATTTAATTAAAATATATATGTAATACACTCATTTACCTTTAACAAATTGACCGTACTCACCGGAGACAATGTAAAAATAATAAAAACAATTTCCGCAGGGACAATTAAATTAATTTGGCTGACCGTACTTACCGGAAATAGGAAAAATTAAGAAAATCAATTTCCACAGGGATCATTTCCTTCATTTTACTGGCCGTACTCACCGGACACACAGAAAAAATTAACAAAAGCAGTTCTCACAGTGATTTTTGACTTTAATTTACTGCCCGGATTCACCGGAAGTGATAATAAAATGAAAAGAATCATTTTCACAAGGATCATTTACATTTCACTGCTTGTACTCACTGGAAACGATGAAAACAATATAAAATAAACAATTTTTACAGGGTTTGTTAATTTTATTTGGCATAAAAAGGGTTAAAATTGGGAAATCCCCCTCCGTGAAGGGAGGGGCGAGCAGTTTGGGAAATCCCCCTCCGGTAAGGGAGGGGGAGTAGCATGGGAGAGAATAAAAAGGGCTGAGCCGAACACTGGAGCCGCATTCAACTCCAGCTTCTCGAGTTGATCTGATACTGACGGAGCTTTGCAGAGCCACTTTTGCTAGCAAGCTTATAGTTATTTGGTGTGCTTGGCCTGAAGAAGAGCCTGCTTGGCTCGAAACGTCGCCTTTTCTTTTTTAGCACACCCTTCCTTTGTTGATTGTTTAGAAAATATTTTATTTTTGTTATTTGATCAAAAAAAACTTTTTTTCTTTATTATAAAATCCACTCGTGATAGTGATACATTTTATTTCATTTATTTGATTTTTGAAAAAAACCTTTTTTCTTTTTTATTTTTACAATTCACTGAATGTAAAAATACATTTTATTTCATTGTTTGATCATAAAAACCTCTTTTCTGGGTTTTTATCTATTTAATTTGTTGATTTACAAACAGACAACATAAGAACCTTTTTTCTGAGTTTGTTGTTTCTGAGTTTGTTGTTTATTTAATTTGTTGATTTACAAACAGACAACATAAGAACCTTTTTTTGAGTTTGTTGTTTCTGAGTTTGTTGTTTATTTAATTTGTTGATTTACAAACAGACAACATAAGAACCTTTTTTTGAGTTTGTTGTTTCTGAGTTTGTTGTTTATTTAATTTGTTGATTTACAAACAGACAACATAAAAACCTTTTTTCTGAGTTTGTTGTTTATTTGATTTGTTGGTTTACAAACAAATACAAGTTGTTTTCAAGCTTAATAATGGAGGATGGGTGGCACGAGGTACGCTACGGCAGACGCCGTCAGCGTGACCGTGCGCCTCCGGGGGACTCGGGTTACGGAAGGGCAGGGGGGATGGCCCGTGCACGCCCCTTCTCCGGCCGGAGAGGGGATCAGTCCCCTAATCCTAACCCTAACCCTAACCCTAACCCTAACCCTAACCCTAACCCTAACCCTAACCCTAACCCTAACCCTAACCCTAACCCTAACCCTAACCCTAACCCTAACCCTAACCCTAACCCTAACCCTAACCCTAACCCTAACCCTAACCCTAACCCTAACCCTAACCCTAACCCTAACCCTAACCCTAACCCTAACCCTAACCCTAACCCTAACCCTAACCCTAACCCTAACCCTAACCCTAACCCTAACCCTAACCCTAACCCTAACCCTAACCCTAACCCTAACCCTAACCCTAACCCTAACCCTAACCCTAACCCTAACCCTAACCCTAACCCTAACCCTAACCCTAACCCTAACCCTAACCCTAACCCTAACCCTAACCCTAACCCTAACCCTAACCCTAACCCTAACCCTAACCCTAACCCTAACCCTAACCCTAACCCTAACCCTAACCCTAACCCTAACCCTAACCCTAACCCTAACCCTAACCCTAACCCTAACCCTAACCCTAACCCTAACCCTAACCCTAACCCTAACCCTAACCCTAACCCTAACCCTAACCCTAACCCTAACCCTAACCCTAACCCTAACCCTAACCCTAACCCTAACCCTAACCCTAACCCTAACCCTAACCCTAACCCTAACCCTAACCCTAACCCTAACCCTAACCCTAACCCTAACCCTAACCCTAACCCTAACCCTAACCCTAACCCTAACCCTAACCCTAACCCTAACCCTAACCCTAACCCTAACCCTAACCCTAACCCTAACCCTAACCCTAACCCTAACCCTAACCCTAACCCTAACCCTAACCCTAACCCTAACCCTAACCCTAACCCTAACCCTAACCCTAACCCTAACCCTAACCCTAACCCTAACCCTAACCCTAACCCTAACCCTAACCCTAACCCTAACCCTAACCCTAACCCTAACCCTAACCCTAACCCTAACCCTAACCCTAACCCTAACCCTAACCCTAACCCTAACCCTAACCCTAACCCTAACCCTAACCCTAACCCTAACCCTAACCCTAACCCTAACCCTAACCCTAACCCTAACCCTAACCCTAACCCTAACCCTAACCCTAACCCTAACCCTAACCCTAACCCTAACCCTAACCCTAACCCTAACCCTAACCCTAACCCTAACCCTAACCCTAACCCTAACCCTAACCCTAACCCTAACCCTAACCCTAACCCTAACCCTAACCCTAACCCTAACCCTAACCCTAACCCTAACCCTAACCCTAACCCTAACCCTAACCCTAACCCTAACCCTAACCCTAACCCTAACCCTAACCCTAACCCTAACCCTAACCCTAACCCTAACCCTAACCCTAACCCTAACCCTAACCCTAACCCTAACCCTAACCCTAACCCTAACCCTAACCCTAACCCTAACCCTAACCCTAACCCTAACCCTAACCCTAACCCTAACCCTAACCCTAACCCTAACCCTAACCCTAACCCTAACCCTAACCCTAACCCTAACCCTAACCCTAACCCTAACCCTAACCCTAACCCTAACCCTAACCCTAACCCTAACCCTAACCCTAA
>NW_026906190.1:835000-850000 GCF_033807715.1 Cololabis saira | reverse complement strand
TAATTACAAATAAAAATATGGACATATGGGGTATTTTCGGACAGCTCTAAATGAGATCTTACTAATTATAAGGTTTTTAGAACATTTTTTTTGAAACCATAACGGAGTAGGACTGTAAGAAATATGACCTCCACTCACAGCCCAGTCTAAAAAACGAGTTTTCACAAATTCTGTAGTCATGCGGTTTATGAGACACAGAATTACTTTGCCATGGGTGAAGAGGACCATTCTTCATCCTTCCTCTTCGTCACCCTGCCCCAAAAAAAAGGTGGGGGCTGCCTTGTGATGTCACAGACCCTCCTGTGCTGGAATTCAATGGTAAGTATGCCTTTTTCATGAAAAATTCACCTTGTTTTATAAAAATAATAATAATAATAATACTATTTAAATAAATAATAATAATAATAATAATTATAATAATTAAATTCATAATAATAATAAACATAATAATTATATAATAAGTTTTATAATATATAAAAAAATATAGCCTTCCTACCGTAATTATAATAACTTTAACTCTGTAATATTACTCATAAAATTAGATTTTAACTTATCTTTATACTAAAATGGACACACCCTGGGAACTGATCATCCCGGCGGGGCCCACCCTGTGGTGAGGGTGTCTAGTGGTAATGGCCGAAACACCCCGTGATCCCGGGGTTCACTACTGATGATGTGTCCTATAAATAGACTTAAAATAGACATAAAATAGACATAAAATAGAATTTAAAATAAGATTGTTAGACAATTAAAGAAACTAACCTCTACAACAACAAACTCTCCACCCTATCTTAGTGGAGAGTTACAATACTTAAACAACAAAAAAAACTTTCCAACAATGAAATGCTGAAAATACAAGGAAATGCTGCCATTTTTTCCAGAACTCCAAGGAAGATTCATACAGCTTCACAAACAAAGAATTCTTTTATTATTTTTGTATATATATATATTTTTTTATATATTTTTTTATTTTTAATTTTTTATTTTTTGAATTTTTTGAATTTTTTGAAAAAATAAAAAAATAAAGTTTTCTTTCCAGAAACCTAATGGTGGTTCCCACTTTTTTACAAACACATATACACATTATTTCCAGAACTCTAAAGGATGTTCCCACAATTTTTACAAACACATATTATAAGTCTCCACATCTTTGCAAACACATTATTTCCAGAACTTTAAGCGAGGTTCCCATATTTCTACAAACACATATTATGTCCAGAACCTGGAGGGAGGTTCACACGATTTTACAAACACACATGAAACTTTTTTCTCCAAAACATTCTCACATTTTTACAAGGATTTTTTCCAGAATTTCCACTTTTGTATGAACTTTATTTTTGAAATGGATGGTGAAGAAATGGATCAGAAGAGCCGTGGAGCTGCCCAGTCGTCGGATGAAGGAGGGGATTCTTCGAGGGAGCCTCAACAACTAACCATAACCCTAACCCCAACCCTAACCTTAACCCTAAACCCTAGTCATTACCCTAACCCCTGACCCCTAACCTTAACCCTTAACCCCTAACCCTAACCCTAACCCTGAACCCTTACCCTAACCCCAACCCCTAACCCTAACCCTTGACCTCTAACCCTAACCTTAACCCCGAACCCTTGCCCTAACCCCAAACCCTAACCCTTAATCATAAACCTAACCCCTGACCCCTAACCTTAACCCTTAACTCTAACCCTAACCCCTGACCCTAACCCTTATCCCAACCACATCCCAGCCTGGATCTACGAAGACATTCACGACTCCACCCACCACCCTCCTCCTTCTTTCTTTCCCTCGTACTGCGTGGGAGCGAGAGGGGGCAGGATAACGGCCCGTCAAGGCGGGGGAGAGACCTGCCCCTATAAGGCAACTCTCCCTGGTCCTGACCCCTCTCAACCAGATGTGGAACTCTCTCAACCAGATGTGGAGCTCCCTCATCCCCACCCTGGACCTGATCCCATCCCAGCCTGGATCTACGAGGACATTCATGACTCCACCCATCACCTCCTCCTTCTTTTACTCCCTCGCTCTGCGTGGGAGTGTGAGAGGGGCAGGATAACGGCCCGTCAAGGCGGGGAAGAGACCTGCCCCTATAAGGCAACTCTTCCTGGTCCTGACCCCTCTCACCCAAATCTGTAACTGACCTGTTGTCTCTACTACTAATCAAACTTAAACTTGTTCATTGACCTGTTGTCTCCACTATTAATCTAACTTTAGGTGGATAGTACGGTCAAGAGAGCTATGACGACGTGCGCCGGCCTGTGCATTACCTTTGGTCCCTGTAAACCACCGAGTCGACGGACGAGGTGGGGGGATCATCGAGAAACCTGAAAAATCTAACCCTAACCCTAACCCTAACCCTAACCCTAACCCTAACCCTAACCCTAACCCTAACCCAAAGATTCCAAAGTGGCACTCAGCCCCTATCCTAACCCTAACCCTAACCCTAACCCTAACCCTCACCCTAACCCTAACCCGGGTTAACCTTTTTCACCAAAACACTTAGTCAAATTTCAGGAAATTTTCGCTCCATTCATTTCCATAGGGAGACACGTCTTGCCCTACATCTCCAGAACAGAAGGTCGGAGAGCTTCGATACCCAAATCCGTCGGACATATTTAGGGGTCTAGCTCTCCAACAAGACCAACCACGAGTCTCTACGACCTTCAGAAGCTGAGATAAAAAATATGATTTTTTTTTTTTTTTTTTTAGATTTTCTCCCACTTCCCAAAGTCGTAGAAGGTCGAGGGTGGGCTCGTTGGAAAGCTAGACCCCTAATTATGTCTGACGCGAGCAGGTTCCGAAGCTCTACGACCTTCCTATCAAAAGTTATTCAAAAAAAACACTTTTTACCCATGATCCTTTGCTCCAATCGCGAAAACGACACCGTTTGCGAAGTAGTTATCACCTAGGAGCCCTATATATACATGCAAAGCTAAGTTATAGCTTGGTTAGCAAGTTTTAGCTTGCTAAGCTAGGCTAAGCTAACTTTGAGCCGGCTCAAAAGTGGCTAAACCCCCCTATCCTAACCCTAACCCTAACCCTAACCCTAACCCGAACCCGAACCCTAACCCTAACCCTAACCCTAACCCTAACCCGACACCGTCAGCCAGGTTTCGATTTGGGCCGGTGGCCCAAAAGTGGCTAAACCCCCCTATCCTAACCCTAACCCTAACCCTAACCCTAACCCTAACCTAACCCTAACCCTAACCCTAACCCTAACCCTTGTAAACATACATGGGGGTGTCACCTTGGGGGAAAAATGAAACCTATAGAGTGAGTTGCATGCTTTTTATTAACATGTCTGTCTTATTTATTATAGCACTTTTTCCAGCACTTACCTTTTTAGCATTTATTCCTATTGTCTTATCTGTAATGTATTATACTAATCCCTTGGTTTTTTTTCCCCCTCTTGGTGCCATCCCCTCGGTCTTGATAGGAGAAAACGTACGCCCATCCAAGACACAAGTCCCTATTAAATTTATTATATATATTATTTTTTTTTTTTTTTTTTTTTTTTTTTTTTTTTTTTTTCTCTCAACAAAAGTTATTTTTCAATAAAAAGATACAGTTTTTACGTTTGTTTGTTTGTTTTCTTCTTGGTTGGTTTTTGATCCTTGCCACGGATCCCCTCTGTCCGTCCTTCTGGTTCTGCTTGGGGTTCGAACCCTCGGCACAGGTGTGGAAGACAACCGTGCTCCCACTGCTCTATCCCTCTTCCCAGTACAGTAGGCTCGTGCACCATATTTAAAATCACAAAAACCTAACCCTAACCCCAACCCCAACCCTAACCCTAACCCTAACCCTAACCCCTAACCCTAACCCTAACCCGTCAAATCAAAGATTCCAAAGTGGCACTCTTGCCTTATCCTAACCCTAACCCTAACCCTAACCCTTAACCCTAACCCTAACCCTAACCCTAACCCTAACCCACTTCCCAAAGTCGTAGAAGGTCGAGAGTGGGCTCGTTGGAAAGCTAGACCCCTAATTATGTCTGACGCGAGCAGGTTCCGAAGCTCTACGACCTTCCTATCAAAAGTTATTTAAAAGAAACACTTTTTACCCATGATCCTTTGCTCCAATCGCGAAAACGACACCGTCAGCCAGGTTTTGTTTTGGGCCGGTGGCCCAAAAGTGGCTAAACCCCCCTATCCTAACCCTAACCCTAACCCTAACCCTAACCCTAACCCTAACCCTGGTCTACTGCTGGCTTGACCCAATCCCCAGAGTCCACAGGACCACTAGGGCACGACCAGAGAGTCCACTTTCTCTTTATCTTAACCTCTCCCTGTGCAGTTGTACTGAACCTAACCATCTCCTGGGGACTTGCCTGAACTCAAACAGTTGACTTAGTGAAAATCTTAGAAAATTTACAAGTATTTTTCCCAAAAGAAGTTTGTTTAATATAGGTACCTATCGACTCCAAATGGCCTAAAACGTGCTCCTAAACACTTTCTGGGGGAACTTTTTTCACCAAAACACTTAGTCAAATTTCAGGAAATTATCGCTCCATTCATTTTCAATGCGATACACATTTCCGGTCATAACTTCCGAACGGAAGGTCGTAGAGACTTGGAAACTGCTTCCGTCGAACATAATACGACCACGAGCTTTCCAACGGTACCATCCATGAGCAAATGATCCACTCCTAGCAAAAGTTACAGACCTTTGAACTTGCTTTTCGCTGATTGGACGAGAAGACAAGGTCCCACCCCTTCCTCATTAGTATTACTGGAATCAGGGTACCCGAAAATGGGGGGGTAGCCGAAGTGTAGAGCAAATGATCCACTGTTTAGGGGGTCAAATCAAAGATTCCAAAGTGGCACTCTTGCCCTATCCTAACCCTAACCCTAACCCTAACCCTAACCCTAACCCTAACCCTAACCCTAACCCTAACCCTAACCCTAACCCTAACCCTAACCCTAACCCTAACCCAAACACACATGAAACTTTTTTCTCCAAAACATTCTCACATTTTTACAAGGATTTTTTCCAGAATTTCCACTTTTGTATGAACTTTATTTTTGAAATGGATGGTGAAGAAATGGATCAGAAGAGCCGTGGAGCTGCCCAGTCGTCGGATGAAGGAGGGGATTCTTCGAGGGAGCCTCAACAACTAACCATAACCCTAACCCCAACCCTAACCTTAACCCTAAACCCTAGTCATTACCCTAACCCCTGACCCCTAACCTTAACCCTTAACCCCTAACCCTAACCCTAACCCTGAACCCTTACCCTAACCCCAACCCCTAACCCTAACCCTTGACCTCTAACCCTAACCTTAACCCCGAACCCTTGCCCTAACCCCAAACCCTAACCCTTAATCATAAACCTAACCCCTGACCCCTAACCTTAACCCTTAACTCTAACCCTAACCCCTGACCCTAACCCTTATCCCAACCACATCCCAGCCTGGATCTACGAAGACATTCACGACTCCACCCACCACCCTCCTCCTTCTTTCTTTCCCTCGTACTGCGTGGGAGCGAGAGGGGGCAGGATAACGGCCCGTCAAGGCGGGGGAGAGACCTGCCCCTATAAGGCAACTCTCCCTGGTCCTGACCCCTCTCAACCAGATGTGGAACTCTCTCAACCAGATGTGGAGCTCCCTCATCCCCACCCTGGACCTGATCCCATCCCAGCCTGGATCTACGAGGACATTCATGACTCCACCCATCACCTCCTCCTTCTTTTACTCCCTCGCTCTGCGTGGGAGTGTGAGAGGGGCAGGATAACGGCCCGTCAAGGCGGGGAAGAGACCTGCCCCTATAAGGCAACTCTTCCTGGTCCTGACCCCTCTCACCCAAATCTGTAACTGACCTGTTGTCTCTACTACTAATCAAACTTAAACTTGTTCATTGACCTGTTGTCTCCACTATTAATCTAACTTTAGGTGGATAGTACGGTCAAGAGAGCTATGACGACGTGCGCCGGCCTGTGCATTACCTTTGGTCCCTGTAAACCACCGAGTCGACGGACGAGGTGGGGGGATCATCGAGAAACCTGAAAAATCTAACCCTAACCCTAACCCTAACCCTAACCCTAACCCTAACCCTAACCCTAACCCTAACCCAAAGATTCCAAAGTGGCACTCAGCCCCTATCCTAACCCTAACCCTAACCCTAACCCTAACCCTCACCCTAACCCTAACCCGGGTTAACCTTTTTCACCAAAACACTTAGTCAAATTTCAGGAAATTTTCGCTCCATTCATTTCCATAGGGAGACACGTCTTGCCCTACATCTCCAGAACAGAAGGTCGGAGAGCTTCGATACCCAAATCCGTCGGACATATTTAGGGGTCTAGCTCTCCAACAAGACCAACCACGAGTCTCTACGACCTTCAGAAGCTGAGATAAAAAATATGATTTTTTTTTTTTTTTTTTTAGATTTTCTCCCACTTCCCAAAGTCGTAGAAGGTCGAGGGTGGGCTCGTTGGAAAGCTAGACCCCTAATTATGTCTGACGCGAGCAGGTTCCGAAGCTCTACGACCTTCCTATCAAAAGTTATTCAAAAAAAACACTTTTTACCCATGATCCTTTGCTCCAATCGCGAAAACGACACCGTTTGCGAAGTAGTTATCACCTAGGAGCCCTATATATACATGCAAAGCTAAGTTATAGCTTGGTTAGCAAGTTTTAGCTTGCTAAGCTAGGCTAAGCTAACTTTGAGCCGGCTCAAAAGTGGCTAAACCCCCCTATCCTAACCCTAACCCTAACCCGAACCCGAACCCTAACCCTAACCCTAACCCTAACCCTAACCCTAACCCGACACCGTCAGCCAGGTTTCGATTTGGGCCGGTGGCCCAAAAGTGGCTAAACCCCCCTATCCTAACCCTAACCCTAACCCTAACCCTAACCCTAACCCTAACCTAACCCTAACCCTAACCCTAACCCTAACCCTTGTAAACATACATGGGGGTGTCACCTTGGGGGAAAAATGAAACCTATAGAGTGAGTTGCATGCTTTTTATTAACATGTCTGTCTTATTTATTATAGCACTTTTTCCAGCACTTACCTTTTTAGCATTTATTCCTATTGTCTTATCTGTAATGTATTATACTAATCCCTTGGTTTTTTTTCCCCCTCTTGGTGCCATCCCCTCGGTCTTGATAGGAGAAAACGTACGCCCATCCAAGACACAAGTCCCTATTAAATTTATTATATATATTATTTTTTTTTTTTTTTTTTTTTTTTTTTTTTTTTTTTTTCTCTCAACAAAAGTTATTTTTCAATAAAAAGATACAGTTTTTACGTTTGTTTGTTTGTTTTCTTCTTGGTTGGTTTTTGATCCTTGCCACGGATCCCCTCTGTCCGTCCTTCTGGTTCTGCTTGGGGTTCGAACCCTCGGCACAGGTGTGGAAGACAACCGTGCTCCCACTGCTCTATCCCTCTTCCCAGTACAGTAGGCTCGTGCACCATATTTAAAATCACAAAAACCTAACCCTAACCCCAACCCCAACCCTAACCCTAACCCTAACCCTAACCCCTAACCCTAACCCTAACCCGTCAAATCAAAGATTCCAAAGTGGCACTCTTGCCTTATCCTAACCCTAACCCTAACCCTAACCCTTAACCCTAACCCTAACCCTAACCCTAACCCTAACCCACTTCCCAAAGTCGTAGAAGGTCGAGAGTGGGCTCGTTGGAAAGCTAGACCCCTAATTATGTCTGACGCGAGCAGGTTCCGAAGCTCTACGACCTTCCTATCAAAAGTTATTTAAAAGAAACACTTTTTACCCATGATCCTTTGCTCCAATCGCGAAAACGACACCGTCAGCCAGGTTTTGTTTTGGGCCGGTGGCCCAAAAGTGGCTAAACCCCCCTATCCTAACCCTAACCCTAACCCTAACCCTAACCCTAACCCTAACCACCGAGTCGACGGACGAGGTGGGGGGATCATCGAGAAACCTGAAAAATCTAACCCTAACCCTAACCCTAACCCTAACCCTAACCCTAACCCCTAACCCCTAACCCTAACCCTAACCCTAACCCTAACCCTAACCCTGGGTAAACCTACGGGGGACCTAATTATCTTAATAGCTCTGTAATTACAAATAAAAATATGGACATATGGGGTATTTTCGGACAGCTCTAAATGAGATCTTACTAATTATAAGGTTTTTAGAACATTTTTTTTGAAACCATAACGGAGTAGGACTGTAAGAAATATGACCTCCACTCACAGCCCAGTCTAAAAAACGAGTTTTCACAAATTCTGTAGTCATGCGGTTTATGAGACACAGAATTACTTTGCCATGGGTGAAGAGGACCATTCTTCATCCTTCCTCTTCGTCACCCTGCCCCAAAAAAAAGGTGGGGGCTGCCTTGTGATGTCACAGACCCTCCTGTGCTGGAATTCAATGGTAAGTATGCCTTTTTCATGAAAAATTCACCTTGTTTTATAAAAATAATAATAATAATAATACTATTTAAATAAATAATAATAATAATAATAATTATAATAATTAAATTCATAATAATAATAAACATAATAATTATATAATAAGTTTTATAATATATAAAAAAATATAGCCTTCCTACCGTAATTATAATAACTTTAACTCTGTAATATTACTCATAAAATTAGATTTTAACTTATCTTTATACAAAAATGGACACACCCTGGGAACTGATCATCCCGGCGGGGCCCACCCTGTGGTGAGGGTGTCTAGTGGTAATGGCCGAAACACCCCGTGATCCCGGGGTTCACTACTGATGATGTGTCCTATAAATAGACTTAAAATAGACATAAAATAGACATAAAATAGAATTTAAAATAAGATTGTTAGACAATTAAAGAAACTAACCTCTACAACAACAAACTCTCCACCCTATCTTAGTGGAGAGTTACAATACTTAAACAACAAAAAAAACTTTCCAACAATGAAATGCTGAAAATACAAGGAAATGCTGCCATTTTTTCCAGAACTCCAAGGAAGATTCATACAGCTTCACAAACAAAGAATTCTTTTATTATTTTTGTATATATATATATTTTTTTATATATTTTTTAATTTTTAATTTTTTATTTTTTGAATTTTTTGAATTTTTTGAAAAAATAAAAAAATAAAGTTTTCTTTCCAGAAACCTAATGGTGGTTCCCACTTTTTTACAAACACATATACACATTATTTCCAGAACTCTAAAGGATGTTCCCACAATTTTTACAAACACATATTATAAGTCTCCACATCTTTGCAAACACATTATTTCCAGAACTTTAAGCGAGGTTCCCATATTTCTACAAACACATATTATGTCCAGAACCTGGAGGGAGGTTCACACGATTTTACAAACACACATGAAACTTTTTTCTCCAAAACATTCTCACATTTTTACAAGGATTTTTTCCAGAATTTCCACTTTTGTATGAACTTTATTTTTGAAATGGATGGTGAAGAAATGGATCAGAAGAGCCGTGGAGCTGCCCAGTCGTCGGATGAAGGAGGGGATTCTTCGAGGGAGCCTCAACAACTAACCATAACCCTAACCCCAACCCTAACCTTAACCCTAAACCCTAGTCATTACCCTAACCCCTGACCCCTAACCTTAACCCTTAACCCCTAACCCTAACCCTAACCCTGAACCCTTACCCTAACCCCAACCCCTAACCCTAACCCTTGACCTCTAACCCTAACCTTAACCCCGAACCCTTGCCCTAACCCCAAACCCTAACCCTTAATCATAAACCTAACCCCTGACCCCTAACCTTAACCCTTAACTCTAACCCTAACCCCTGACCCTAACCCTTATCCCAACCACATCCCAGCCTGGATCTACGAAGACATTCACGACTCCACCCACCACCCTCCTCCTTCTTTCTTTCCCTCGTACTGCGTGGGAGCGAGAGGGGGCAGGATAACGGCCCGTCAAGGCGGGGGAGAGACCTGCCCCTATAAGGCAACTCTCCCTGGTCCTGACCCCTCTCAACCAGATGTGGAACTCTCTCAACCAGATGTGGAGCTCCCTCATCCCCACCCTGGACCTGATCCCATCCCAGCCTGGATCTACGAGGACATTCATGACTCCACCCATCACCTCCTCCTTCTTTTACTCCCTCGCTCTGCGTGGGAGTGTGAGAGGGGCAGGATAACGGCCCGTCAAGGCGGGGAAGAGACCTGCCCCTATAAGGCAACTCTTCCTGGTCCTGACCCCTCTCACCCAAATCTGTAACTGACCTGTTGTCTCTACTACTAATCAAACTTAAACTTGTTCATTGACCTGTTGTCTCCACTATTAATCTAACTTTAGGTGGATAGTACGGTCAAGAGAGCTATGACGACGTGCGCCGGCCTGTGCATTACCTTTGGTCCCTGTAAACCACCGAGTCGACGGACGAGGTGGGGGGATCATCGAGAAACCTGAAAAATCTAACCCTAACCCTAACCCTAACCCTAACCCTAACCCTAACCCTAACCCTAACCCAAAGATTCCAAAGTGGCACTCAGCCCCTATCCTAACCCTAACCCTAACCCTAACCCTAACCCTCACCCTAACCCTAACCCGGGTTAACCTTTTTCACCAAAACACTTAGTCAAATTTCAGGAAATTTTCGCTCCATTCATTTCCATAGGGAGACACGTCTTGCCCTACATCTCCAGAACAGAAGGTCGGAGAGCTTCGATACCCAAATCCGTCGGACATATTTAGGGGTCTAGCTCTCCAACAAGACCAACCACGAGTCTCTACGACCTTCAGAAGCTGAGATAAAAAATATGATTTTTTTTTTTTTTTTTTTAGATTTTCTCCCACTTCCCAAAGTCGTAGAAGGTCGAGGGTGGGCTCGTTGGAAAGCTAGACCCCTAATTATGTCTGACGCGAGCAGGTTCCGAAGCTCTACGACCTTCCTATCAAAAGTTATTCAAAAAAAACACTTTTTACCCATGATCCTTTGCTCCAATCGCGAAAACGACACCGTTTGCGAAGTAGTTATCACCTAGGAGCCCTATATATACATGCAAAGCTAAGTTATAGCTTGGTTAGCAAGTTTTAGCTTGCTAAGCTAGGCTAAGCTAACTTTGAGCCGGCTCAAAAGTGGCTAAACCCCCCTATCCTAACCCTAACCCTAACCCTAACCCTAACCCGAACCCGAACCCTAACCCTAACCCTAACCCTAACCCGACACCGTCAGCCAGGTTTCGATTTGGGCCGGTGGCCCAAAAGTGGCTAAACCCCCCTATCCTAACCCTAACCCTAACCCTAACCCTAACCCTAACCCTAACCTAACCCTAACCCTAACCCTAACCCTAACCCTTGTAAACATACATGGGGGTGTCACCTTGGGGGAAAAATGAAACCTATAGAGTGAGTTGCATGCTTTTTATTAACATGTCTGTCTTATTTATTATAGCACTTTTTCCAGCACTTACCTTTTTAGCATTTATTCCTATTGTCTTATCTGTAATGTATTATACTAATCCCTTGGTTTTTTTTCCCCCTCTTGGTGCCATCCCCTCGGTCTTGATAGGAGAAAACGTACGCCCATCCAAGACACAAGTCCCTATTAAATTTATTATATATATTATTTTTTTTTTTTTTTTTTTTTTTTTTTTTTTTTTTTTTCTCTCAACAAAAGTTATTTTTCAATAAAAAGATACAGTTTTTACGTTTGTTTGTTTGTTTTCTTCTTGGTTGGTTTTTGATCCTTGCCACGGATCCCCTCTGTCCGTCCTTCTGGTTCTGCTTGGGGTTCGAACCCTCGGCACAGGTGTGGAAGACAACCGTGCTCCCACTGCTCTATCCCTCTTCCCAGTACAGTAGGCTCGTGCACCATATTTAAAATCACAAAAACCTAACCCTAACCCCAACCCCAACCCTAACCCTAACCCTAACCCTAACCCCTAACCCTAACCCTAACCCGTCAAATCAAAGATTCCAAAGTGGCACTCTTGCCTTATCCTAACCCTAACCCTAACCCTAACCCTTAACCCTAACCCTAACCCTAACCCTAACCCTAACCCACTTCCCAAAGTCGTAGAAGGTCGAGAGTGGGCTCGTTGGAAAGCTAGACCCCTAATTATGTCTGACGCGAGCAGGTTCCGAAGCTCTACGACCTTCCTATCAAAAGTTATTTAAAAGAAACACTTTTTACCCATGATCCTTTGCTCCAATCGCGAAAACGACACCGTCAGCCAGGTTTTGTTTTGGGCCGGTGGCCCAAAAGTGGCTAAACCCCCCTATCCTAACCCTAACCCTAACCCTAACCCTAACCCTAACCCTAACCCTGGTCTACTGCTGGCTTGACCCAATCCCCAGAGTCCACAGGACCACTAGGGCACGACCAGAGAGTCCACTTTCTCTTTATCTTAACCTCTCCCTGTGCAGTTGTACTGAACCTAACCATCTCCTGGGGACTTGCCTGAACTCAAACAGTTGACTTAGTGAAAATCTTAGAAAATTTACAAGTATTTTTCCCAAAAGAAGTTTGTTTAATATAGGTACCTATCGACTCCAAATGGCCTAAAACGTGCTCCTAAACACTTTCTGGGGGAACTTTTTTCACCAAAACACTTAGTCAAATTTCAGGAAATTATCGCTCCATTCATTTTCAATGCGATACACATTTCCGGTCATAACTTCCGAACGGAAGGTCGTAGAGACTTGGAAACTGCTTCCGTCGAACATAATACGACCACGAGCTTTCCAACGGTACCATCCATGAGCAAATGATCCACTCCTAGCAAAAGTTACAGACCTTTGAACTTGCTTTTCGCTGATTGGACGAGAAGACAAGGTCCCACCCCTTCCTCATTAGTATTACTGGAATCAGGGTACCCGAAAATGGGGGGGTAGCCGAAGTGTAGAGCAAATGATCCACTGTTTAGGGGGTCAAATCAAAGATTCCAAAGTGGCACTCTTGCCCTATCCTAACCCTAACCCTAACCCTAACCCTAACCCTAACCCTAACCCTAACCCTAACCCTAACCCTAACCCTAACCCTAACCCTAACCCTAACCCTAACCCTAACCCTAACCCTAACCCTAACCCTAACCCTAACCCTAACCCTAACCCTAACCCTAACCCTAACCCTAACCCTAACCCTAACCCTAACCCTAACCCTAACCCTAACCCTAACCCTAACCCTAACCCTAGTGGCTAAACCCCCCTATCCTAACCCTAACCCTAACCCTTAACCCTAACCCTAACCCTAACCCTAACCCTAACCCTAACCCTAACCCTAACCCTAACCCTAACCCTAACCCTAACCCGAACCCGAACCCTAACCCTAACCCTAACCCTAACCCTAACCCGACACCGTCAGCCAGGTTTCGATTTGGGCCGGTGGCCCAAAAGTGGCTAAACCCCCCTATCCTAACCCTAACCCTAACCCTAACCCTAACCCTAACCCTAACCTAACCCTAACCCTAACCCTAACCCTAACCCTTGTAAACATACATGGGGGTGTCACCTTGGGGGAAAAATGAAACCTATAGAGTGAGTTGCATGCTTTTTATTAACATGTCTGTCTTATTTATTATAGCACTTTTTCCAGCACTTACCTTTTTAGCATTTATTCCTATTGTCTTATCTGTAATGTATTATACTAATCCCTTGGTTTTTTTTCCCCCTCTTGGTGCCATCCCCTCGGTCTTGATAGGAGAAAACGTACGCCCATCCAAGACACAAGTCCCTATTAAATTTATTATATATATTATTTTTTTTTTTTTTTTTTTTTTTTTTTTTTTTTTTTTTCTCTCAACAAAAGTTATTTTTCAATAAAAAGATACAGTTTTTACGTTTGTTTGTTTGTTTTCTTCTTGGTTGGTTTTTGATCCTTGCCACGGATCCCCTCTGTCCGTCCTTCTGGTTCTGCTTGGGGTTCGAACCCTCGGCACAGGTGTGGAAGACAACCGTGCTCCCACTGCTCTATCCCTCTTCCCAGTACAGTAGGCTCGTGCACCATATTTAAAATCACAAAAACCTAACCCTAACCCCAACCCCAACCCTAACCCTAACCCTAACCCTAACCCCTAACCCTAACCCTAACCCGTCAAATCAAAGATTCCAAAGTGGCACTCTTGCCTTATCCTAACCCTAACCCTAACCCTAACCCTTAACCCTAACCCTAACCCTAACCCTAACCCTAACCCACTTCCCAAAGTCGTAGAAGGTCGAGAGTGGGCTCGTTGGAAAGCTAGACCCCTAATTATGTCTGACGCGAGCAGGTTCCGAAGCTCTACGACCTTCCTATCAAAAGTTATTTAAAAGAAACACTTTTTACCCATGATCCTTTGCTCCAATCGCGAAAACGACACCGTCAGCCAGGTTTTGTTTTGGGCCGGTGGCCCAAAAGTGGCTAAACCCCCCTATCCTAACCCTAACCCTAACCCTAACCCTAACCCTAACCATCTCCTGGGGACTTGCCTGAACTCAAACAGTTGACTTAGTGAAAATCTTAGAAAATTTACAATTATTTTTCCCAAAAAAAGTTTGTTTAATATAGGTACCCATCGACTCCAAATGGCCTGAAACGTGCTCCTAACTACTTTCTGGGTGAACCTTTTTCACCAAAACACTTAGTCAAATTTCAGGAAATTTTCGCTCCATTCATTTTCAATGCGATACACATTTCCGGTCATAACTTCCGAACGGAAGGTCGTAGAGACTTGGAAACTGCTTCCGTCGAACATAATACGACCACGAGCTTTCCAACGGTACCATCCATGAGCAAATGATCCACTCCTAGCAAAAGTTACAGACCTTTGAACTTGCTTTTCGCTGATTGGACGAGAAGACAAGGTCCCACCCCTTCCTCATTAGTATTACTGGAATCAGGGTACCCGAAAATGGGGGGGTAGCCGAAGTGTAGAGCAAATGATCCACTGTTTAGGGGGTCAAATCAAAGATTCCAAAGTGGCACTCTTGCCCTATCCTAACCCTAACCCTAACCCTAACCCTAACCCTAACCCTAACCCTAACCCTAACCCTAACCCTAACCCTAACCCTAACCCTAACCCTAACCCTAACCCTAACCCTAACCCTAACCCTAACCCTAACCCTAACCCTAAC
>NW_026906190.1:827500-830000 GCF_033807715.1 Cololabis saira | reverse complement strand
GGTCATAACTTCCGAACGGAAGGTCGTAGAGACTTGGAAACTGCTTCCGTCGAACATAATACGACCACGAGCTTTCCAACGGTACCATCCATGAGCAAATGATCCACTCCTAGCAAAAGTTACAGACCTTTGAACTTGCTTTTCGCTGATTGGACGAGAAGACAAGGTCCCACCCCTTCCTCATTAGTATTCCTGGAATCAGGGTACATGAAAATGGGGGGGTAGCCGAAGTGTCAAGCAAATGATCCACTATTTAGGGGGTCAAATCAAAGATTCCAAAGTGGCACTCAGCCCCTATCCTAACCCTAACCCTAACCCTAACCCTAACCCTAACCCTAACCCTAACCCTAACCCTAACCCTAACCCTAACCCTAACCCTAACCCTAACCCTAACCCTAACCCTAACCCTAACCCTAACCCTAACCCTAACCCTAACCCTAACCCTAACCCTAACCCTAACCCTAACCCTAACCCTAACCCTAACCCTAACCCTAACCCTAACCCTAACCCTAACCCTAACCCTAACCCTAACCCTAACCCTAACCCTAACCCTAACCCTAACCCTAACCCTAACCCTAACCCTAACCCTAACCCTAACCCTAACCCTAACCCTAACCCTAACCCTAACCCTAACCCTAACCCTAACCCTAACCCTAACCCTAACCCTAACCCTAACCCTAACCCTAACCCTAACCCTAACCCTTCTCCCACTTCCCAAAGTCGTAGAAGGTCGAGGGCGGGCTCGTTGGAAGGCTAGACCCCGAAATAGGTGTGACGCGACCAGGTTTCGAAGCTCTAGGACCTTCCTATCAAAAGTTATTAGCGGAAGGGTAATTTACCCTTACCTCATTTTACCCCCTTAATCTAACCCTAACCCTAACCCTAACCCTAACCCTAACCCAACTAACCATAACCCTAACCCCAACCCTAACCTTAACCCTAAACCCTAGTCATTACCCTAACCCCTGACCCCTAACCTTAACCCTTAACCCCTAACCCTAACCCTAACCCTGAACCCTTACCCTAACCCCAACCCCTAACCCTAACCCTTGACCTCTAACCCTAACCTTAACCCCGAACCCTTGCCCTAACCCCAAACCCTAACCCTTAATCATAAACCTAACCCCTGACCCCTAACCTTAACCCTTAACTCTAACCCTAACCCCTGACCCTAACCCTTATCCCAACCACATCCCAGCCTGGATCTACGAAGACATTCACGACTCCACCCACCACCCTCCTCCTTCTTTCTTTCCCTCGTACTGCGTGGGAGCGAGAGGGGGCAGGATAACGGCCCGTCAAGGCGGGGGAGAGACCTGCCCCTATAAGGCAACTCTCCCTGGTCCTGACCCCTCTCAACCAGATGTGGAACTCTCTCAACCAGATGTGGAGCTCCCTCATCCCCACCCTGGACCTGATCCCATCCCAGCCTGGATCTACGAGGACATTCATGACTCCA
Source organism: Cololabis saira (assembly GCF_033807715.1). NCBI lineage: Eukaryota > Metazoa > Chordata > Actinopteri > Beloniformes > Belonidae > Cololabis > Cololabis saira. The sequence goes on along the minus strand of NW_026906190.1, from coordinate 828,541 downwards.
CCCATCACCTCCTCCTTCTTTTACTCCCTCGCTCTGCGTGGGAGTGTGAGAGGGGCAGGATAACGGCCCGTCAAGGCGGGGAAGAGACCTGCCCCTATAAGGCAACTCTTCCTGGTCCTGACCCCTCTCACCCAAATCTGTAACTGACCTGTTGTCTCTACTACTAATCAAACTTAAACTTGTTCATTGACCTGTTGTCTCCACTATTAATCTAACTTTAGGTGGATAGTACGGTCAAGAGAGCTATGACGACGTGCGCCGGCCTGTGCATTACCTTTGGTCCCTGTAAACCACCGAGTCGACGGACGAGGTGGGGGGATCATCGAGAAACCTGAAAAATCTAACCCTAACCCTAACCCTAACCCTAACCCTAACCCTAACCCTAACCCAAAGATTCCAAAGTGGCACTCAGCCCCTATCCTAACCCTAACCCTAACCCTAACCCTAACCCTCACCCTAACCCTAACCCGGGTTAACCTTTTTCACCAAAACACTTAGTCAAATTTCAGGAAATTTTCGCTCCATTCATTTCCATAGGGAGACACGTCTTGCCCTACATCTCCAGAACAGAAGGTCGGAGAGCTTCGATACCCAAATCCGTCGGACATATTTAGGGGTCTAGCTCTCCAACAAGACCAACCACGAGTCTCTACGACCTTCAGAAGCTGAGATAAAAAATATGATTTTTTTTTTTTTTTTTTTAGATTTTCTCCCACTTCCCAAAGTCGTAGAAGGTCGAGGGTGGGCTCGTTGGAAAGCTAGACCCCTAATTATGTCTGACGCGAGCAGGTTCCGAAGCTCTACGACCTTCCTATCAAAAGTTATTCAAAAAAAACACTTTTTACCCATGATCCTTTGCTCCAATCGCGAAAACGACACCGTTTGCGAAGTAGTTATCACCTAGGAGCCCTATATATACATGCAAAGCTAAGTTATAGCTTGGTTAGCAAGTTTTAGCTTGCTAAGCTAGGCTAAGCTAACTTTGAGCCGGCTCAAAAGTGGCTAAACCCCCCTATCCTAACCCTAACCCTAACCCTAACC
>NW_026906190.1:810000-820000 GCF_033807715.1 Cololabis saira | reverse complement strand
ATCGAGAAACCTGAAAAATCTAACCCTAACCCTAACCCTAACCCTAACCCTAACCCTAACCCTAACCCTAACCCAAAGATTCCAAAGTGGCACTCAGCCCCTATCCTAACCCTAACCCTAACCCTAACCCTAACCCTCACCCTAACCCTAACCCGGGTTAACCTTTTTCACCAAAACACTTAGTCAAATTTCAGGAAATTTTCGCTCCATTCATTTCCATAGGGAGACACGTCTTGCCCTACATCTCCAGAACAGAAGGTCGGAGAGCTTCGATACCCAAATCCGTCGGACATATTTAGGGGTCTAGCTCTCCAACAAGACCAACCACGAGTCTCTACGACCTTCAGAAGCTGAGATAAAAAATATGATTTTTTTTTTTTTTTTTTTAGATTTTCTCCCACTTCCCAAAGTCGTAGAAGGTCGAGGGTGGGCTCGTTGGAAAGCTAGACCCCTAATTATGTCTGACGCGAGCAGGTTCCGAAGCTCTACGACCTTCCTATCAAAAGTTATTCAAAAAAAACACTTTTTACCCATGATCCTTTGCTCCAATCGCGAAAACGACACCGTTTGCGAAGTAGTTATCACCTAGGAGCCCTATATATACATGCAAAGCTAAGTTATAGCTTGGTTAGCAAGTTTTAGCTTGCTAAGCTAGGCTAAGCTAACTTTGAGCCGGCTCAAAAGTGGCTAAACCCCCCTATCCTAACCCTAACCCTAACCCTAACCCTAACCCGAACCCGAACCCTAACCCTAACCCTAACCCTAACCCTAACCCGACACCGTCAGCCAGGTTTCGATTTGGGCCGGTGGCCCAAAAGTGGCTAAACCCCCCTATCCTAACCCTAACCCTAACCCTAACCCTAACCCTAACCCTAACCTAACCCTAACCCTAACCCTAACCCTAACCCTTGTAAACATACATGGGGGTGTCACCTTGGGGGAAAAATGAAACCTATAGAGTGAGTTGCATGCTTTTTATTAACATGTCTGTCTTATTTATTATAGCACTTTTTCCAGCACTTACCTTTTTAGCATTTATTCCTATTGTCTTATCTGTAATGTATTATACTAATCCCTTGGTTTTTTTTCCCCCTCTTGGTGCCATCCCCTCGGTCTTGATAGGAGAAAACGTACGCCCATCCAAGACACAAGTCCCTATTAAATTTATTATATATATTATTATTTTTTTTTTTTTTTTTTTTTTTTTTTTTTTTTTTTCTCTCAACAAAAGTTATTTTTCAATAAAAAGATACAGTTTTTACGTTTGTTTGTTTGTTTTCTTCTTGGTTGGTTTTTGATCCTTGCCACGGATCCCCTCTGTCCGTCCTTCTGGTTCTGCTTGGGGTTCGAACCCTCGGCACAGGTGTGGAAGACAACCGTGCTCCCACTGCTCTATCCCTCTTCCCAGTACAGTAGGCTCGTGCACCATATTTAAAATCACAAAAACCTAACCCTAACCCCAACCCCAACCCTAACCCTAACCCTAACCCTAACCCCTAACCCTAACCCTAACCCGTCAAATCAAAGATTCCAAAGTGGCACTCTTGCCTTATCCTAACCCTAACCCTAACCCTAACCCTTAACCCTAACCCTAACCCTAACCCTAACCCTAACCCACTTCCCAAAGTCGTAGAAGGTCGAGAGTGGGCTCGTTGGAAAGCTAGACCCCTAATTATGTCTGACGCGAGCAGGTTCCGAAGCTCTACGACCTTCCTATCAAAAGTTATTTAAAAGAAACACTTTTTACCCATGATCCTTTGCTCCAATCGCGAAAACGACACCGTCAGCCAGGTTTTGTTTTGGGCCGGTGGCCCAAAAGTGGCTAAACCCCCCTATCCTAACCCTAACCCTAACCCTTAACCCTAACCCTAACCCTAACCCTAACCCTAACCCTAACCCTAACCCTAACCCTAACCCTAACCCTAACCCTAACCCGAACCCGAACCCTAACCCTAACCCTAACCCTAACCCTAACCCGACACCGTCAGCCAGGTTTCGATTTGGGCCGGTGGCCCAAAAGTGGCTAAACCCCCCTATCCTAACCCTAACCCTAACCCTAACCCTAACCCTAACCCTAACCTAACCCTAACCCTAACCCTAACCCTAACCCTTGTAAACATACATGGGGGTGTCACCTTGGGGGAAAAATGAAACCTATAGAGTGAGTTGCATGCTTTTTATTAACATGTCTGTCTTATTTATTATAGCACTTTTTCCAGCACTTACCTTTTTAGCATTTATTCCTATTGTCTTATCTGTAATGTATTATACTAATCCCTTGGTTTTTTTTCCCCCTCTTGGTGCCATCCCCTCGGTCTTGATAGGAGAAAACGTACGCCCATCCAAGACACAAGTCCCTATTAAATTTATTATATATATTATTTTTTTTTTTTTTTTTTTTTTTTTTTTTTTTTTTTTTCTCTCAACAAAAGTTATTTTTCAATAAAAAGATACAGTTTTTACGTTTGTTTGTTTGTTTTCTTCTTGGTTGGTTTTTGATCCTTGCCACGGATCCCCTCTGTCCGTCCTTCTGGTTCTGCTTGGGGTTCGAACCCTCGGCACAGGTGTGGAAGACAACCGTGCTCCCACTGCTCTATCCCTCTTCCCAGTACAGTAGGCTCGTGCACCATATTTAAAATCACAAAAACCTAACCCTAACCCCAACCCCAACCCTAACCCTAACCCTAACCCTAACCCCTAACCCTAACCCTAACCCGTCAAATCAAAGATTCCAAAGTGGCACTCTTGCCTTATCCTAACCCTAACCCTAACCCTAACCCTTAACCCTAACCCTAACCCTAACCCTAACCCTAACCCACTTCCCAAAGTCGTAGAAGGTCGAGAGTGGGCTCGTTGGAAAGCTAGACCCCTAATTATGTCTGACGCGAGCAGGTTCCGAAGCTCTACGACCTTCCTATCAAAAGTTATTTAAAAGAAACACTTTTTACCCATGATCCTTTGCTCCAATCGCGAAAACGACACCGTCAGCCAGGTTTTGTTTTGGGCCGGTGGCCCAAAAGTGGCTAAACCCCCCTATCCTAACCCTAACCCTAACCCTAACCCTAACCCTAACCATCTCCTGGGGACTTGCCTGAACTCAAACAGTTGACTTAGTGAAAATCTTAGAAAATTTACAATTATTTTTCCCAAAAAAAGTTTGTTTAATATAGGTACCCATCGACTCCAAATGGCCTGAAACGTGCTCCTAACTACTTTCTGGGTGAACCTTTTTCACCAAAACACTTAGTCAAATTTCAGGAAATTTTCGCTCCATTCATTTTCAATGCGATACACATTTCCGGTCATAACTTCCGAACGGAAGGTCGTAGAGACTTGGAAACTGCTTCCGTCGAACATAATACGACCACGAGCTTTCCAACGGTACCATCCATGAGCAAATGATCCACTCCTAGCAAAAGTTACAGACCTTTGAACTTGCTTTTCGCTGATTGGACGAGAAGACAAGGTCCCACCCCTTCCTCATTAGTATTACTGGAATCAGGGTACCCGAAAATGGGGGGGTAGCCGAAGTGTAGAGCAAATGATCCACTGTTTAGGGGGTCAAATCAAAGATTCCAAAGTGGCACTCTTGCCCTATCCTAACCCTAACCCTAACCCTAACCCTAACCCTAACCCTATTTTTACAAAATAATTTTTCTAGTACTCTGAGGGAGTCTCCATTTTGTTATGAACTTTGTTTTACTAAGGGATGGTGCGAAAATGGAACGGAGAGATGCGGACGACGTGCGTCGGCCAGTGCATTGCCTTTGAACCCTGCAAACTGCCCAGTCGTCGGACGAAGCAGGGGGTTCATCGAGAGAGCTTCAAACATCTAACCCTAACCCTAACCCTAACCCTAACCCTGTTTTACTAAGGGATGGTGCGAAAATGGAACGGAGAGATGCGGACGACGTGCATCGGCCAGTGCATTGCCTTTGAACCCTGCAAACTGCCCAGTCGTCGGACGAAGCAGGGGGTTCATCGAGAGAGCTTCAAACATCTAACCCTTAATCTAACCCTAACCCTAACCCTAACCCTAACCATCTCCTGGGGACTTGCCTGAACTCAAACAGTTGACTTAGTGAAAATCTTAGAAAATTTACAATTATTTTTCCCAAAAAAAGTTTGTTTAATATAGGTACCCATCGACTCCAAATGGCCTGAAACGTGCTCCTAACTACTTTCTGGGTGAACCTTTTTCACCAAAACACTTAGTCAAATTTCAGGAAATTTTCGCTCCATTCATTTTCAATGCGATACACATTTCCGGTCATAACTTCCGAACGGAAGGTCGTAGAGACTTGGAAACTGCTTCCGTCGAACATAATACGACCACGAGCTTTCCAACGGTACCATCCATGAGCAAATGATCCACTCCTAGCAAAAGTTACAGACCTTTGAACTTGCTTTTCGCTGATTGGACGAGAAGACAAGGTCCCACCCCTTCCTCATTAGTATTCCTGGAATCAGGGTACATGAAAATGGGGGGGTAGCCGAAGTGTCAAGCAAATGATCCACTATTTAGGGGGTCAAATCAAAGATTCCAAAGTGGCACTCAGCCCCTACCCTAACCCTAACCCTAACCCTAACCCTAACCCTAACCCTAACCCTAACCCTAACCCTAACCCTAACCCTAACCCTAACCCTAACCCTAACCCTAACCCTAACCCTAACCCTAACCCTAACCCTAACCCTAACCCTAACCCTAACCCTAACCCTAACCCTAACCCTAACCCTAACCCTAACCCTAACCCTAACCCTAACCCTAACCCTAACCCTAACCCTAACCCTAACCCTAACCCTAACCCTAACCCTAACCCTAACCCTAACCCTAACCCTAACCCTAACCCTAACCCTAACCCTAACCCTAACCCTAACCCTAACCCTAACCCTAACCCTAACCCTTCTCCCACTTCCCAAAGTCGTAGAAGGTCGAGGGCGGGCTCGTTGGAAGGCTAGACCCCGAAATAGGTGTGACGCGACCAGGTTTCGAAGCTCTAGGACCTTCCTATCAAAAGTTATTAGCGGAAGGGTAATTTACCCTTACCTCATTTTACCCCCTTAATCTAACCCTAACCCTAACCCTAACCCTAACCCTAACCCAACTAACCATAACCCTAACCCCAACCCTAACCTTAACCCTAAACCCTAGTCATTACCCTAACCCCTGACCCCTAACCTTAACCCTTAACCCCTAACCCTAACCCTAACCCTGAACCCTTACCCTAACCCCAACCCCTAACCCTAACCCTTGACCTCTAACCCTAACCTTAACCCCGAACCCTTGCCCTAACCCCAAACCCTAACCCTTAATCATAAACCTAACCCCTGACCCCTAACCTTAACCCTTAACTCTAACCCTAACCCCTGACCCTAACCCTTATCCCAACCACATCCCAGCCTGGATCTACGAAGACATTCACGACTCCACCCACCACCCTCCTCCTTCTTTCTTTCCCTCGTACTGCGTGGGAGCGAGAGGGGGCAGGATAACGGCCCGTCAAGGCGGGGGAGAGACCTGCCCCTATAAGGCAACTCTCCCTGGTCCTGACCCCTCTCAACCAGATGTGGAACTCTCTCAACCAGATGTGGAGCTCCCTCATCCCCACCCTGGACCTGATCCCATCCCAGCCTGGATCTACGAGGACATTCATGACTCCACCCATCACCTCCTCCTTCTTTTACTCCCTCGCTCTGCGTGGGAGTGTGAGAGGGGCAGGATAACGGCCCGTCAAGGCGGGGAAGAGACCTGCCCCTATAAGGCAACTCTTCCTGGTCCTGACCCCTCTCACCCAAATCTGTAACTGACCTGTTGTCTCTACTACTAATCAAACTTAAACTTGTTCATTGACCTGTTGTCTCCACTATTAATCTAACTTTAGGTGGATAGTACGGTCAAGAGAGCTATGACGACGTGCGCCGGCCTGTGCATTACCTTTGGTCCCTGTAAACCACCGAGTCGACGGACGAGGTGGGGGGATCATCGAGAAACCTGAAAAATCTAACCCTAACCCTAACCCTAACCCTAACCCTAACCCTAACCCTAACCCTAACCCAAAGATTCCAAAGTGGCACTCAGCCCCTATCCTAACCCTAACCCTAACCCTAACCCTAACCCTCACCCTAACCCTAACCCGGGTTAACCTTTTTCACCAAAACACTTAGTCAAATTTCAGGAAATTTTCGCTCCATTCATTTCCATAGGGAGACACGTCTTGCCCTACATCTCCAGAACAGAAGGTCGGAGAGCTTCGATACCCAAATCCGTCGGACATATTTAGGGGTCTAGCTCTCCAACAAGACCAACCACGAGTCTCTACGACCTTCAGAAGCTGAGATAAAAAATATGATTTTTTTTTTTTTTTTTTTAGATTTTCTCCCACTTCCCAAAGTCGTAGAAGGTCGAGGGTGGGCTCGTTGGAAAGCTAGACCCCTAATTATGTCTGACGCGAGCAGGTTCCGAAGCTCTACGACCTTCCTATCAAAAGTTATTCAAAAAAAACACTTTTTACCCATGATCCTTTGCTCCAATCGCGAAAACGACACCGTTTGCGAAGTAGTTATCACCTAGGAGCCCTATATATACATGCAAAGCTAAGTTATAGCTTGGTTAGCAAGTTTTAGCTTGCTAAGCTAGGCTAAGCTAACTTTGAGCCGGCTCAAAAGTGGCTAAACCCCCCTATCCTAACCCTAACCCTAACCCTAACCCTAACCCGAACCCGAACCCTAACCCTAACCCTAACCCTAACCCGACACCGTCAGCCAGGTTTCGATTTGGGCCGGTGGCCCAAAAGTGGCTAAACCCCCCTATCCTAACCCTAACCCTAACCCTAACCCTAACCCTAACCCTAACCTAACCCTAACCCTAACCCTAACCCTAACCCTTGTAAACATACATGGGGGTGTCACCTTGGGGGAAAAATGAAACCTATAGAGTGAGTTGCATGCTTTTTATTAACATGTCTGTCTTATTTATTATAGCACTTTTTCCAGCACTTACCTTTTTAGCATTTATTCCTATTGTCTTATCTGTAATGTATTATACTAATCCCTTGGTTTTTTTTCCCCCTCTTGGTGCCATCCCCTCGGTCTTGATAGGAGAAAACGTACGCCCATCCAAGACACAAGTCCCTATTAAATTTATTATATATATTATTATTTTTTTTTTTTTTTTTTTTTTTTTTTTTTTTTTTCTCTCAACAAAAGTTATTTTTCAATAAAAAGATACAGTTTTTACGTTTGTTTGTTTGTTTTCTTCTTGGTTGGTTTTTGATCCTTGCCACGGATCCCCTCTGTCCGTCCTTCTGGTTCTGCTTGGGGTTCGAACCCTCGGCACAGGTGTGGAAGACAACCGTGCTCCCACTGCTCTATCCCTCTTCCCAGTACAGTAGGCTCGTGCACCATATTTAAAATCACAAAAACCTAACCCTAACCCCAACCCCAACCCTAACCCTAACCCTAACCCTAACCCCTAACCCTAACCCTAACCCGTCAAATCAAAGATTCCAAAGTGGCACTCTTGCCTTATCCTAACCCTAACCCTAACCCTAACCCTTAACCCTAACCCTAACCCTAACCCTAACCCTAACCCACTTCCCAAAGTCGTAGAAGGTCGAGAGTGGGCTCGTTGGAAAGCTAGACCCCTAATTATGTCTGACGCGAGCAGGTTCCGAAGCTCTACGACCTTCCTATCAAAAGTTATTTAAAAGAAACACTTTTTACCCATGATCCTTTGCTCCAATCGCGAAAACGACACCGTCAGCCAGGTTTTGTTTTGGGCCGGTGGCCCAAAAGTGGCTAAACCCCCCTATCCTAACCCTAACCCTAACCCTTAACCCTAACCCTAACCCTAACCCTAACCCTAACCCTAACCCTAACCCTAACCCTAACCCTAACCCTAACCCGAACCCGAACCCTAACCCTAACCCTAACCCTAACCCTAACCCGACACCGTCAGCCAGGTTTCGATTTGGGCCGGTGGCCCAAAAGTGGCTAAACCCCCCTATCCTAACCCTAACCCTAACCCTAACCCTAACCCTAACCCTAACCTAACCCTAACCCTAACCCTAACCCTAACCCTTGTAAACATACATGGGGGTGTCACCTTGGGGGAAAAATGAAACCTATAGAGTGAGTTGCATGCTTTTTATTAACATGTCTGTCTTATTTATTATAGCACTTTTTCCAGCACTTACCTTTTTAGCATTTATTCCTATTGTCTTATCTGTAATGTATTATACTAATCCCTTGGTTTTTTTTCCCCCTCTTGGTGCCATCCCCTCGGTCTTGATAGGAGAAAACGTACGCCCATCCAAGACACAAGTCCCTATTAAATTTATTATATATATTATTTTTTTTTTTTTTTTTTTTTTTTTTTTTTTTTTTTTTCTCTCAACAAAAGTTATTTTTCAATAAAAAGATACAGTTTTTACGTTTGTTTGTTTGTTTTCTTCTTGGTTGGTTTTTGATCCTTGCCACGGATCCCCTCTGTCCGTCCTTCTGGTTCTGCTTGGGGTTCGAACCCTCGGCACAGGTGTGGAAGACAACCGTGCTCCCACTGCTCTATCCCTCTTCCCAGTACAGTAGGCTCGTGCACCATATTTAAAATCACAAAAACCTAACCCTAACCCCAACCCCAACCCTAACCCTAACCCTAACCCTAACCCCTAACCCTAACCCTAACCCGTCAAATCAAAGATTCCAAAGTGGCACTCTTGCCTTATCCTAACCCTAACCCTAACCCTAACCCTTAACCCTAACCCTAACCCTAACCCTAACCCTAACCCACTTCCCAAAGTCGTAGAAGGTCGAGAGTGGGCTCGTTGGAAAGCTAGACCCCTAATTATGTCTGACGCGAGCAGGTTCCGAAGCTCTACGACCTTCCTATCAAAAGTTATTTAAAAGAAACACTTTTTACCCATGATCCTTTGCTCCAATCGCGAAAACGACACCGTCAGCCAGGTTTTGTTTTGGGCCGGTGGCCCAAAAGTGGCTAAACCCCCCTATCCTAACCCTAACCCTAACCCTAACCCTAACCCTAACCATCTCCTGGGGACTTGCCTGAACTCAAACAGTTGACTTAGTGAAAATCTTAGAAAATTTACAATTATTTTTCCCAAAAAAAGTTTGTTTAATATAGGTACCCATCGACTCCAAATGGCCTGAAACGTGCTCCTAACTACTTTCTGGGTGAACCTTTTTCACCAAAACACTTAGTCAAATTTCAGGAAATTTTCGCTCCATTCATTTTCAATGCGATACACATTTCCGGTCATAACTTCCGAACGGAAGGTCGTAGAGACTTGGAAACTGCTTCCGTCGAACATAATACGACCACGAGCTTTCCAACGGTACCATCCATGAGCAAATGATCCACTCCTAGCAAAAGTTACAGACCTTTGAACTTGCTTTTCGCTGATTGGACGAGAAGACAAGGTCCCACCCCTTCCTCATTAGTATTACTGGAATCAGGGTACCCGAAAATGGGGGGGTAGCCGAAGTGTAGAGCAAATGATCCACTGTTTAGGGGGTCAAATCAAAGATTCCAAAGTGGCACTCTTGCCCTATCCTAACCCTAACCCTAACCCTAACCCTAACCCTAACCCTATTTTTACAAAATAATTTTTCTAGTACTCTGAGGGAGTCTCCATTTTGTTATGAACTTTGTTTTACTAAGGGATGGTGCGAAAATGGAACGGAGAGATGCGGACGACGTGCGTCGGCCAGTGCATTGCCTTTGAACCCTGCAAACTGCCCAGTCGTCGGACGAAGCAGGGGGTTCATCGAGAGAGCTTCAAACATCTAACCCTAACCCTAACCCTAACCCTAACCCTGTTTTACTAAGGGATGGTGCGAAAATGGAACGGAGAGATGCGGACGACGTGCATCGGCCAGTGCATTGCCTTTGAACCCTGCAAACTGCCCAGTCGTCGGACGAAGCAGGGGGTTCATCGAGAGAGCTTCAAACATCTAACCCTTAATCTAACCCTAACCCTAACCC
>NW_026906190.1:805000-807500 GCF_033807715.1 Cololabis saira | reverse complement strand
CTAACCCCTAACCCTAACCCTAACCCGTCAAATCAAAGATTCCAAAGTGGCACTCTTGCCTTATCCTAACCCTAACCCTAACCCTAACCCTTAACCCTAACCCTAACCCTAACCCTAACCCTAACCCACTTCCCAAAGTCGTAGAAGGTCGAGAGTGGGCTCGTTGGAAAGCTAGACCCCTAATTATGTCTGACGCGAGCAGGTTCCGAAGCTCTACGACCTTCCTATCAAAAGTTATTTAAAAGAAACACTTTTTACCCATGATCCTTTGCTCCAATCGCGAAAACGACACCGTCAGCCAGGTTTTGTTTTGGGCCGGTGGCCCAAAAGTGGCTAAACCCCCCTATCCTAACCCTAACCCTAACCCTAACCCTAACCCTAACCCTAACCACCGAGTCGACGGACGAGGTGGGGGGATCATCGAGAAACCTGAAAAATCTAACCCTAACCCTAACCCTAACCCTAACCCTAACCCCTAACCCCTAACCCTAACCCTAACCCTAACCCTAACCCTAACCCTGGGTAAACCTACGGGGGACCTAATTATCTTAATAGCTCTGTAATTACAAATAAAAATATGGACATATGGGGTATTTTCGGACAGCTCTAAATGAGATCTTACTAATTATAAGGTTTTTAGAACATTTTTTTTGAAACCATAACGGAGTAGGACTGTAAGAAATATGACCTCCACTCACAGCCCAGTCTAAAAAACGAGTTTTCACAAATTCTGTAGTCATGCGGTTTATGAGACACAGAATTACTTTGCCATGGGTGAAGAGGACCATTCTTCATCCTTCCTCTTCGTCACCCTGCCCCAAAAAAAAGGTGGGGGCTGCCTTGTGATGTCACAGACCCTCCTGTGCTGGAATTCAATGGTAAGTATGCCTTTTTCATGAAAAATTCACCTTGTTTTATAAAAATAATAATAATAATAATACTATTTAAATAAATAATAATAATAATAATAATTATAATAATTAAATTCATAATAATAATAAACATAATAATTATATAATAAGTTTTATAATATATAAAAAAATATAGCCTTCCTACCGTAATTATAATAACTTTAACTCTGTAATATTACTCATAAAATTAGATTTTAACTTATCTTTATACTAAAATGGACACACCCTGGGAACTGATCATCCCGGCGGGGCCCACCCTGTGGTGAGGGTGTCTAGTGGTAATGGCCGAAACACCCCGTGATCCCGGGGTTCACTACTGATGATGTGTCCTATAAATAGACTTAAAATAGACATAAAATAGACATAAAATAGAATTTAAAATAAGATTGTTAGACAATTAAAGAAACTAACCTCTACAACAACAAACTCTCCACCCTATCTTAGTGGAGAGTTACAATACTTAAACAACAAAAAAAACTTTCCAACAATGAAATGCTGAAAATACAAGGAAATGCTGCCATTTTTTCCAGAACTCCAAGGAAGATTCATACAGCTTCACAAACAAAGAATTCTTTTATTATTTTTGTATATATATATATTTTTTTATATATTTTTTTATTTTTAATTTTTTATTTTTTGAATTTTTTGAATTTTTTGAAAAAATAAAAAAATAAAGTTTTCTTTCCAGAAACCTAATGGTGGTTCCCACTTTTTTACAAACACATATACACATTATTTCCAGAACTCTAAAGGATGTTCCCACAATTTTTACAAACACATATTATAAGTCTCCACATCTTTGCAAACACATTATTTCCAGAACTTTAAGCGAGGTTCCCATATTTCTACAAACACATATTATGTCCAGAACCTGGAGGGAGGTTCACACGATTTTACAAACACACATGAAACTTTTTTCTCCAAAACATTCTCACATTTTTACAAGGATTTTTTCCAGAATTTCCACTTTTGTATGAACTTTATTTTTGAAATGGATGGTGAAGAAATGGATCAGAAGAGCCGTGGAGCTGCCCAGTCGTCGGATGAAGGAGGGGATTCTTCGAGGGAGCCTCAACAACTAACCATAACCCTAACCCCAACCCTAACCTTAACCCTAAACCCTAGTCATTACCCTAACCCCTGACCCCTAACCTTAACCCTTAACCCCTAACCCTAACCCTAACCCTGAACCCTTACCCTAACCCCAACCCCTAACCCTAACCCTTGACCTCTAACCCTAACCTTAACCCCGAACCCTTGCCCTAACCCCAAACCCTAACCCTTAATCATAAACCTAACCCCTGACCCCTAACCTTAACCCTTAACTCTAACCCTAACCCCTGACCCTAACCCTTATCCCAACCACATCCCAGCCTGGATCTACGAAGACATTCACGACTCCACCCACCACCCTCCTCCTTCTTTCTTTCCCTCGTACTGCGTGGGAGCGAGAGGGGGCAGGATAACGGCCCGTCAAGGCGGGGGAGAGACCTGCCCCTATAAGGCAACTCTCCCTGGTCCTGACCCCTCTCAACCAGATGTGGAACTCTCTCAACCAGATGTGGAGCTCCCTCATCCCCACCCTGGAC
>NW_026906190.1:690000-800000 GCF_033807715.1 Cololabis saira | reverse complement strand
CTGGAATTCAATGGTAAGTATGCCTTTTTCATGAAAAATTCACCTTGTTTTATAAAAATAATAATAATAATAATACTATTTAAATAAATAATAATAATAATAATAATTATAATAATTAAATTCATAATAATAATAAACATAATAATTATATAATAAGTTTTATAATATATAAAAAAATATAGCCTTCCTACCGTAATTATAATAACTTTAACTCTGTAATATTACTCATAAAATTAGATTTTAACTTATCTTTATACTAAAATGGACACACCCTGGGAACTGATCATCCCGGCGGGGCCCACCCTGTGGTGAGGGTGTCTAGTGGTAATGGCCGAAACACCCCGTGATCCCGGGGTTCACTACTGATGATGTGTCCTATAAATAGACTTAAAATAGACATAAAATAGACATAAAATAGAATTTAAAATAAGATTGTTAGACAATTAAAGAAACTAACCTCTACAACAACAAACTCTCCACCCTATCTTAGTGGAGAGTTACAATACTTAAACAACAAAAAAAACTTTCCAACAATGAAATGCTGAAAATACAAGGAAATGCTGCCATTTTTTCCAGAACTCCAAGGAAGATTCATACAGCTTCACAAACAAAGAATTCTTTTATTATTTTTGTATATATATATATTTTTTTATATATTTTTTTATTTTTAATTTTTTATTTTTTGAATTTTTTGAATTTTTTGAAAAAATAAAAAAATAAAGTTTTCTTTCCAGAAACCTAATGGTGGTTCCCACTTTTTTACAAACACATATACACATTATTTCCAGAACTCTAAAGGATGTTCCCACAATTTTTACAAACACATATTATAAGTCTCCACATCTTTGCAAACACATTATTTCCAGAACTTTAAGCGAGGTTCCCATATTTCTACAAACACATATTATGTCCAGAACCTGGAGGGAGGTTCACACGATTTTACAAACACACATGAAACTTTTTTCTCCAAAACATTCTCACATTTTTACAAGGATTTTTTCCAGAATTTCCACTTTTGTATGAACTTTATTTTTGAAATGGATGGTGAAGAAATGGATCAGAAGAGCCGTGGAGCTGCCCAGTCGTCGGATGAAGGAGGGGATTCTTCGAGGGAGCCTCAACAACTAACCATAACCCTAACCCCAACCCTAACCTTAACCCTAAACCCTAGTCATTACCCTAACCCCTGACCCCTAACCTTAACCCTTAACCCCTAACCCTAACCCTAACCCTGAACCCTTACCCTAACCCCAACCCCTAACCCTAACCCTTGACCTCTAACCCTAACCTTAACCCCGAACCCTTGCCCTAACCCCAAACCCTAACCCTTAATCATAAACCTAACCCCTGACCCCTAACCTTAACCCTTAACTCTAACCCTAACCCCTGACCCTAACCCTTATCCCAACCACATCCCAGCCTGGATCTACGAAGACATTCACGACTCCACCCACCACCCTCCTCCTTCTTTCTTTCCCTCGTACTGCGTGGGAGCGAGAGGGGGCAGGATAACGGCCCGTCAAGGCGGGGGAGAGACCTGCCCCTATAAGGCAACTCTCCCTGGTCCTGACCCCTCTCAACCAGATGTGGAACTCTCTCAACCAGATGTGGAGCTCCCTCATCCCCACCCTGGACCTGATCCCATCCCAGCCTGGATCTACGAGGACATTCATGACTCCACCCATCACCTCCTCCTTCTTTTACTCCCTCGCTCTGCGTGGGAGTGTGAGAGGGGCAGGATAACGGCCCGTCAAGGCGGGGAAGAGACCTGCCCCTATAAGGCAACTCTTCCTGGTCCTGACCCCTCTCACCCAAATCTGTAACTGACCTGTTGTCTCTACTACTAATCAAACTTAAACTTGTTCATTGACCTGTTGTCTCCACTATTAATCTAACTTTAGGTGGATAGTACGGTCAAGAGAGCTATGACGACGTGCGCCGGCCTGTGCATTACCTTTGGTCCCTGTAAACCACCGAGTCGACGGACGAGGTGGGGGGATCATCGAGAAACCTGAAAAATCTAACCCTAACCCTAACCCTAACCCTAACCCTAACCCTAACCCTAACCCTAACCCTAACCCAAAGATTCCAAAGTGGCACTCAGCCCCTATCCTAACCCTAACCCTAACCCTAACCCTAACCCTCACCCTAACCCTAACCCGGGTTAACCTTTTTCACCAAAACACTTAGTCAAATTTCAGGAAATTTTCGCTCCATTCATTTCCATAGGGAGACACGTCTTGCCCTACATCTCCAGAACAGAAGGTCGGAGAGCTTCGATACCCAAATCCGTCGGACATATTTAGGGGTCTAGCTCTCCAACAAGACCAACCACGAGTCTCTACGACCTTCAGAAGCTGAGATAAAAAATATGATTTTTTTTTTTTTTTTTTTAGATTTTCTCCCACTTCCCAAAGTCGTAGAAGGTCGAGGGTGGGCTCGTTGGAAAGCTAGACCCCTAATTATGTCTGACGCGAGCAGGTTCCGAAGCTCTACGACCTTCCTATCAAAAGTTATTCAAAAAAAACACTTTTTACCCATGATCCTTTGCTCCAATCGCGAAAACGACACCGTTTGCGAAGTAGTTATCACCTAGGAGCCCTATATATACATGCAAAGCTAAGTTATAGCTTGGTTAGCAAGTTTTAGCTTGCTAAGCTAGGCTAAGCTAACTTTGAGCCGGCTCAAAAGTGGCTAAACCCCCCTATCCTAACCCTAACCCTAACCCTAACCCTAACCCGAACCCGAACCCTAACCCTAACCCTAACCCTAACCCTAACCCGACACCGTCAGCCAGGTTTCGATTTGGGCCGGTGGCCCAAAAGTGGCTAAACCCCCCTATCCTAACCCTAACCCTAACCCTAACCCTAACCCTAACCTAACCCTAACCCTAACCCTAACCCTAACCCTTGTAAACATACATGGGGGTGTCACCTTGGGGGAAAAATGAAACCTATAGAGTGAGTTGCATGCTTTTTATTAACATGTCTGTCTTATTTATTATAGCACTTTTTCCAGCACTTACCTTTTTAGCATTTATTCCTATTGTCTTATCTGTAATGTATTATACTAATCCCTTGGTTTTTTTTCCCCCTCTTGGTGCCATCCCCTCGGTCTTGATAGGAGAAAACGTACGCCCATCCAAGACACAAGTCCCTATTAAATTTATTATATATATTATTTTTTTTTTTTTTTTTTTTTTTTTTTTTTTTTTTTTTCTCTCAACAAAAGTTATTTTTCAATAAAAAGATACAGTTTTTACGTTTGTTTGTTTGTTTTCTTCTTGGTTGGTTTTTGATCCTTGCCACGGATCCCCTCTGTCCGTCCTTCTGGTTCTGCTTGGGGTTCGAACCCTCGGCACAGGTGTGGAAGACAACCGTGCTCCCACTGCTCTATCCCTCTTCCCAGTACAGTAGGCTCGTGCACCATATTTAAAATCACAAAAACCTAACCCTAACCCCAACCCCAACCCTAACCCTAACCCTAACCCTAACCCCTAACCCTAACCCTAACCCGTCAAATCAAAGATTCCAAAGTGGCACTCTTGCCTTATCCTAACCCTAACCCTAACCCTAACCCTTAACCCTAACCCTAACCCTAACCCTAACCCTAACCCACTTCCCAAAGTCGTAGAAGGTCGAGAGTGGGCTCGTTGGAAAGCTAGACCCCTAATTATGTCTGACGCGAGCAGGTTCCGAAGCTCTACGACCTTCCTATCAAAAGTTATTTAAAAGAAACACTTTTTACCCATGATCCTTTGCTCCAATCGCGAAAACGACACCGTCAGCCAGGTTTTGTTTTGGGCCGGTGGCCCAAAAGTGGCTAAACCCCCCTATCCTAACCCTAACCCTAACCCTAACCCTAACCCTAACCCTAACCCTGGTCTACTGCTGGCTTGACCCAATCCCCAGAGTCCACAGGACCACTAGGGCACGACCAGAGAGTCCACTTTCTCTTTATCTTAACCTCTCCCTGTGCAGTTGTACTGAACCTAACCATCTCCTGGGGACTTGCCTGAACTCAAACAGTTGACTTAGTGAAAATCTTAGAAAATTTACAAGTATTTTTCCCAAAAGAAGTTTGTTTAATATAGGTACCTATCGACTCCAAATGGCCTAAAACGTGCTCCTAAACACTTTCTGGGGGAACTTTTTTCACCAAAACACTTAGTCAAATTTCAGGAAATTATCGCTCCATTCATTTTCAATGCGATACACATTTCCGGTCATAACTTCCGAACGGAAGGTCGTAGAGACTTGGAAACTGCTTCCGTCGAACATAATACGACCACGAGCTTTCCAACGGTACCATCCATGAGCAAATGATCCACTCCTAGCAAAAGTTACAGACCTTTGAACTTGCTTTTCGCTGATTGGACGAGAAGACAAGGTCCCACCCCTTCCTCATTAGTATTACTGGAATCAGGGTACCCGAAAATGGGGGGGTAGCCGAAGTGTAGAGCAAATGATCCACTGTTTAGGGGGTCAAATCAAAGATTCCAAAGTGGCACTCTTGCCCTATCCTAACCCTAACCCTAACCCTAACCCTAACCCTAACCCTAACCCTAACCCTAACCCTAACCCTAACCCTAACCCTAACCCTAACCCTAACCCTAACCCAAACACACATGAAACTTTTTTCTCCAAAACATTCTCACATTTTTACAAGGATTTTTTCCAGAATTTCCACTTTTGTATGAACTTTATTTTTGAAATGGATGGTGAAGAAATGGATCAGAAGAGCCGTGGAGCTGCCCAGTCGTCGGATGAAGGAGGGGATTCTTCGAGGGAGCCTCAACAACTAACCATAACCCTAACCCCAACCCTAACCTTAACCCTAAACCCTAGTCATTACCCTAACCCCTGACCCCTAACCTTAACCCTTAACCCCTAACCCTAACCCTAACCCTGAACCCTTACCCTAACCCCAACCCCTAACCCTAACCCTTGACCTCTAACCCTAACCTTAACCCCGAACCCTTGCCCTAACCCCAAACCCTAACCCTTAATCATAAACCTAACCCCTGACCCCTAACCTTAACCCTTAACTCTAACCCTAACCCCTGACCCTAACCCTTATCCCAACCACATCCCAGCCTGGATCTACGAAGACATTCACGACTCCACCCACCACCCTCCTCCTTCTTTCTTTCCCTCGTACTGCGTGGGAGCGAGAGGGGGCAGGATAACGGCCCGTCAAGGCGGGGGAGAGACCTGCCCCTATAAGGCAACTCTCCCTGGTCCTGACCCCTCTCAACCAGATGTGGAACTCTCTCAACCAGATGTGGAGCTCCCTCATCCCCACCCTGGACCTGATCCCATCCCAGCCTGGATCTACGAGGACATTCATGACTCCACCCATCACCTCCTCCTTCTTTTACTCCCTCGCTCTGCGTGGGAGTGTGAGAGGGGCAGGATAACGGCCCGTCAAGGCGGGGAAGAGACCTGCCCCTATAAGGCAACTCTTCCTGGTCCTGACCCCTCTCACCCAAATCTGTAACTGACCTGTTGTCTCTACTACTAATCAAACTTAAACTTGTTCATTGACCTGTTGTCTCCACTATTAATCTAACTTTAGGTGGATAGTACGGTCAAGAGAGCTATGACGACGTGCGCCGGCCTGTGCATTACCTTTGGTCCCTGTAAACCACCGAGTCGACGGACGAGGTGGGGGGATCATCGAGAAACCTGAAAAATCTAACCCTAACCCTAACCCTAACCCTAACCCTAACCCTAACCCTAACCCTAACCCTAACCCAAAGATTCCAAAGTGGCACTCAGCCCCTATCCTAACCCTAACCCTAACCCTAACCCTAACCCTCACCCTAACCCTAACCCGGGTTAACCTTTTTCACCAAAACACTTAGTCAAATTTCAGGAAATTTTCGCTCCATTCATTTCCATAGGGAGACACGTCTTGCCCTACATCTCCAGAACAGAAGGTCGGAGAGCTTCGATACCCAAATCCGTCGGACATATTTAGGGGTCTAGCTCTCCAACAAGACCAACCACGAGTCTCTACGACCTTCAGAAGCTGAGATAAAAAATATGATTTTTTTTTTTTTTTTTTTAGATTTTCTCCCACTTCCCAAAGTCGTAGAAGGTCGAGGGTGGGCTCGTTGGAAAGCTAGACCCCTAATTATGTCTGACGCGAGCAGGTTCCGAAGCTCTACGACCTTCCTATCAAAAGTTATTCAAAAAAAACACTTTTTACCCATGATCCTTTGCTCCAATCGCGAAAACGACACCGTTTGCGAAGTAGTTATCACCTAGGAGCCCTATATATACATGCAAAGCTAAGTTATAGCTTGGTTAGCAAGTTTTAGCTTGCTAAGCTAGGCTAAGCTAACTTTGAGCCGGCTCAAAAGTGGCTAAACCCCCCTATCCTAACCCTAACCCTAACCCGAACCCGAACCCTAACCCTAACCCTAACCCTAACCCTAACCCTAACCCGACACCGTCAGCCAGGTTTCGATTTGGGCCGGTGGCCCAAAAGTGGCTAAACCCCCCTATCCTAACCCTAACCCTAACCCTAACCCTAACCCTAACCCTAACCTAACCCTAACCCTAACCCTAACCCTAACCCTTGTAAACATACATGGGGGTGTCACCTTGGGGGAAAAATGAAACCTATAGAGTGAGTTGCATGCTTTTTATTAACATGTCTGTCTTATTTATTATAGCACTTTTTCCAGCACTTACCTTTTTAGCATTTATTCCTATTGTCTTATCTGTAATGTATTATACTAATCCCTTGGTTTTTTTTCCCCCTCTTGGTGCCATCCCCTCGGTCTTGATAGGAGAAAACGTACGCCCATCCAAGACACAAGTCCCTATTAAATTTATTATATATATTATTTTTTTTTTTTTTTTTTTTTTTTTTTTTTTTTTTTTTCTCTCAACAAAAGTTATTTTTCAATAAAAAGATACAGTTTTTACGTTTGTTTGTTTGTTTTCTTCTTGGTTGGTTTTTGATCCTTGCCACGGATCCCCTCTGTCCGTCCTTCTGGTTCTGCTTGGGGTTCGAACCCTCGGCACAGGTGTGGAAGACAACCGTGCTCCCACTGCTCTATCCCTCTTCCCAGTACAGTAGGCTCGTGCACCATATTTAAAATCACAAAAACCTAACCCTAACCCCAACCCCAACCCTAACCCTAACCCTAACCCTAACCCCTAACCCTAACCCTAACCCGTCAAATCAAAGATTCCAAAGTGGCACTCTTGCCTTATCCTAACCCTAACCCTAACCCTAACCCTTAACCCTAACCCTAACCCTAACCCTAACCCTAACCCACTTCCCAAAGTCGTAGAAGGTCGAGAGTGGGCTCGTTGGAAAGCTAGACCCCTAATTATGTCTGACGCGAGCAGGTTCCGAAGCTCTACGACCTTCCTATCAAAAGTTATTTAAAAGAAACACTTTTTACCCATGATCCTTTGCTCCAATCGCGAAAACGACACCGTCAGCCAGGTTTTGTTTTGGGCCGGTGGCCCAAAAGTGGCTAAACCCCCCTATCCTAACCCTAACCCTAACCCTAACCCTAACCCTAACCCTAACCACCGAGTCGACGGACGAGGTGGGGGGATCATCGAGAAACCTGAAAAATCTAACCCTAACCCTAACCCTAACCCTAACCCTAACCCTAACCCCTAACCCCTAACCCTAACCCTAACCCTAACCCTAACCCTAACCCTGGGTAAACCTACGGGGGACCTAATTATCTTAATAGCTCTGTAATTACAAATAAAAATATGGACATATGGGGTATTTTCGGACAGCTCTAAATGAGATCTTACTAATTATAAGGTTTTTAGAACATTTTTTTTGAAACCATAACGGAGTAGGACTGTAAGAAATATGACCTCCACTCACAGCCCAGTCTAAAAAACGAGTTTTCACAAATTCTGTAGTCATGCGGTTTATGAGACACAGAATTACTTTGCCATGGGTGAAGAGGACCATTCTTCATCCTTCCTCTTCGTCACCCTGCCCCAAAAAAAAGGTGGGGGCTGCCTTGTGATGTCACAGACCCTCCTGTGCTGGAATTCAATGGTAAGTATGCCTTTTTCATGAAAAATTCACCTTGTTTTATAAAAATAATAATAATAATAATACTATTTAAATAAATAATAATAATAATAATAATTATAATAATTAAATTCATAATAATAATAAACATAATAATTATATAATAAGTTTTATAATATATAAAAAAATATAGCCTTCCTACCGTAATTATAATAACTTTAACTCTGTAATATTACTCATAAAATTAGATTTTAACTTATCTTTATACAAAAATGGACACACCCTGGGAACTGATCATCCCGGCGGGGCCCACCCTGTGGTGAGGGTGTCTAGTGGTAATGGCCGAAACACCCCGTGATCCCGGGGTTCACTACTGATGATGTGTCCTATAAATAGACTTAAAATAGACATAAAATAGACATAAAATAGAATTTAAAATAAGATTGTTAGACAATTAAAGAAACTAACCTCTACAACAACAAACTCTCCACCCTATCTTAGTGGAGAGTTACAATACTTAAACAACAAAAAAAACTTTCCAACAATGAAATGCTGAAAATACAAGGAAATGCTGCCATTTTTTCCAGAACTCCAAGGAAGATTCATACAGCTTCACAAACAAAGAATTCTTTTATTATTTTTGTATATATATATATTTTTTTATATATTTTTTAATTTTTAATTTTTTATTTTTTGAATTTTTTGAATTTTTTGAAAAAATAAAAAAATAAAGTTTTCTTTCCAGAAACCTAATGGTGGTTCCCACTTTTTTACAAACACATATACACATTATTTCCAGAACTCTAAAGGATGTTCCCACAATTTTTACAAACACATATTATAAGTCTCCACATCTTTGCAAACACATTATTTCCAGAACTTTAAGCGAGGTTCCCATATTTCTACAAACACATATTATGTCCAGAACCTGGAGGGAGGTTCACACGATTTTACAAACACACATGAAACTTTTTTCTCCAAAACATTCTCACATTTTTACAAGGATTTTTTCCAGAATTTCCACTTTTGTATGAACTTTATTTTTGAAATGGATGGTGAAGAAATGGATCAGAAGAGCCGTGGAGCTGCCCAGTCGTCGGATGAAGGAGGGGATTCTTCGAGGGAGCCTCAACAACTAACCATAACCCTAACCCCAACCCTAACCTTAACCCTAAACCCTAGTCATTACCCTAACCCCTGACCCCTAACCTTAACCCTTAACCCCTAACCCTAACCCTAACCCTGAACCCTTACCCTAACCCCAACCCCTAACCCTAACCCTTGACCTCTAACCCTAACCTTAACCCCGAACCCTTGCCCTAACCCCAAACCCTAACCCTTAATCATAAACCTAACCCCTGACCCCTAACCTTAACCCTTAACTCTAACCCTAACCCCTGACCCTAACCCTTATCCCAACCACATCCCAGCCTGGATCTACGAAGACATTCACGACTCCACCCACCACCCTCCTCCTTCTTTCTTTCCCTCGTACTGCGTGGGAGCGAGAGGGGGCAGGATAACGGCCCGTCAAGGCGGGGGAGAGACCTGCCCCTATAAGGCAACTCTCCCTGGTCCTGACCCCTCTCAACCAGATGTGGAACTCTCTCAACCAGATGTGGAGCTCCCTCATCCCCACCCTGGACCTGATCCCATCCCAGCCTGGATCTACGAGGACATTCATGACTCCACCCATCACCTCCTCCTTCTTTTACTCCCTCGCTCTGCGTGGGAGTGTGAGAGGGGCAGGATAACGGCCCGTCAAGGCGGGGAAGAGACCTGCCCCTATAAGGCAACTCTTCCTGGTCCTGACCCCTCTCACCCAAATCTGTAACTGACCTGTTGTCTCTACTACTAATCAAACTTAAACTTGTTCATTGACCTGTTGTCTCCACTATTAATCTAACTTTAGGTGGATAGTACGGTCAAGAGAGCTATGACGACGTGCGCCGGCCTGTGCATTACCTTTGGTCCCTGTAAACCACCGAGTCGACGGACGAGGTGGGGGGATCATCGAGAAACCTGAAAAATCTAACCCTAACCCTAACCCTAACCCTAACCCTAACCCTAACCCTAACCCTAACCCAAAGATTCCAAAGTGGCACTCAGCCCCTATCCTAACCCTAACCCTAACCCTAACCCTAACCCTCACCCTAACCCTAACCCGGGTTAACCTTTTTCACCAAAACACTTAGTCAAATTTCAGGAAATTTTCGCTCCATTCATTTCCATAGGGAGACACGTCTTGCCCTACATCTCCAGAACAGAAGGTCGGAGAGCTTCGATACCCAAATCCGTCGGACATATTTAGGGGTCTAGCTCTCCAACAAGACCAACCACGAGTCTCTACGACCTTCAGAAGCTGAGATAAAAAATATGATTTTTTTTTTTTTTTTTTTAGATTTTCTCCCACTTCCCAAAGTCGTAGAAGGTCGAGGGTGGGCTCGTTGGAAAGCTAGACCCCTAATTATGTCTGACGCGAGCAGGTTCCGAAGCTCTACGACCTTCCTATCAAAAGTTATTCAAAAAAAACACTTTTTACCCATGATCCTTTGCTCCAATCGCGAAAACGACACCGTTTGCGAAGTAGTTATCACCTAGGAGCCCTATATATACATGCAAAGCTAAGTTATAGCTTGGTTAGCAAGTTTTAGCTTGCTAAGCTAGGCTAAGCTAACTTTGAGCCGGCTCAAAAGTGGCTAAACCCCCCTATCCTAACCCTAACCCTAACCCTAACCCTAACCCGAACCCGAACCCTAACCCTAACCCTAACCCTAACCCGACACCGTCAGCCAGGTTTCGATTTGGGCCGGTGGCCCAAAAGTGGCTAAACCCCCCTATCCTAACCCTAACCCTAACCCTAACCCTAACCCTAACCCTAACCTAACCCTAACCCTAACCCTAACCCTAACCCTTGTAAACATACATGGGGGTGTCACCTTGGGGGAAAAATGAAACCTATAGAGTGAGTTGCATGCTTTTTATTAACATGTCTGTCTTATTTATTATAGCACTTTTTCCAGCACTTACCTTTTTAGCATTTATTCCTATTGTCTTATCTGTAATGTATTATACTAATCCCTTGGTTTTTTTTCCCCCTCTTGGTGCCATCCCCTCGGTCTTGATAGGAGAAAACGTACGCCCATCCAAGACACAAGTCCCTATTAAATTTATTATATATATTATTTTTTTTTTTTTTTTTTTTTTTTTTTTTTTTTTTTTTCTCTCAACAAAAGTTATTTTTCAATAAAAAGATACAGTTTTTACGTTTGTTTGTTTGTTTTCTTCTTGGTTGGTTTTTGATCCTTGCCACGGATCCCCTCTGTCCGTCCTTCTGGTTCTGCTTGGGGTTCGAACCCTCGGCACAGGTGTGGAAGACAACCGTGCTCCCACTGCTCTATCCCTCTTCCCAGTACAGTAGGCTCGTGCACCATATTTAAAATCACAAAAACCTAACCCTAACCCCAACCCCAACCCTAACCCTAACCCTAACCCTAACCCCTAACCCTAACCCTAACCCGTCAAATCAAAGATTCCAAAGTGGCACTCTTGCCTTATCCTAACCCTAACCCTAACCCTAACCCTTAACCCTAACCCTAACCCTAACCCTAACCCTAACCCACTTCCCAAAGTCGTAGAAGGTCGAGAGTGGGCTCGTTGGAAAGCTAGACCCCTAATTATGTCTGACGCGAGCAGGTTCCGAAGCTCTACGACCTTCCTATCAAAAGTTATTTAAAAGAAACACTTTTTACCCATGATCCTTTGCTCCAATCGCGAAAACGACACCGTCAGCCAGGTTTTGTTTTGGGCCGGTGGCCCAAAAGTGGCTAAACCCCCCTATCCTAACCCTAACCCTAACCCTAACCCTAACCCTAACCCTAACCCTGGTCTACTGCTGGCTTGACCCAATCCCCAGAGTCCACAGGACCACTAGGGCACGACCAGAGAGTCCACTTTCTCTTTATCTTAACCTCTCCCTGTGCAGTTGTACTGAACCTAACCATCTCCTGGGGACTTGCCTGAACTCAAACAGTTGACTTAGTGAAAATCTTAGAAAATTTACAAGTATTTTTCCCAAAAGAAGTTTGTTTAATATAGGTACCTATCGACTCCAAATGGCCTAAAACGTGCTCCTAAACACTTTCTGGGGGAACTTTTTTCACCAAAACACTTAGTCAAATTTCAGGAAATTATCGCTCCATTCATTTTCAATGCGATACACATTTCCGGTCATAACTTCCGAACGGAAGGTCGTAGAGACTTGGAAACTGCTTCCGTCGAACATAATACGACCACGAGCTTTCCAACGGTACCATCCATGAGCAAATGATCCACTCCTAGCAAAAGTTACAGACCTTTGAACTTGCTTTTCGCTGATTGGACGAGAAGACAAGGTCCCACCCCTTCCTCATTAGTATTACTGGAATCAGGGTACCCGAAAATGGGGGGGTAGCCGAAGTGTAGAGCAAATGATCCACTGTTTAGGGGGTCAAATCAAAGATTCCAAAGTGGCACTCTTGCCCTATCCTAACCCTAACCCTAACCCTAACCCTAACCCTAACCCTAACCCTAACCCTAACCCTAACCCTAACCCTAACCCTAACCCTAACCCTAACCCTAACCCTAACCCTAACCCTAACCCTAACCCTAACCCTAACCCTAACCCTAACCCTAACCCTAACCCTAACCCTAACCCTAACCCTAACCCTAACCCTAACCCTAACCCTAACCCTAACCCTAACCCTAACCCTAACAGCCCGGTCCGGCGGGGGAAAGCGCTGTCCGTCCAGACACCTCTCCCTGGCCCTGTCCCTTCTCAAACCTCCACATTTTTACAATTTTTTTTTACAATTTTTTTTCTAGAAATCTGAGGGAGGCTCCCAAATCTTTACAAACATTATTTTATTATATTACATATTTGGTATATATATATATTTTTTCAGAAATATAAGGGTGGTTCCCACTTTTTTACAAACACATATTATTTCCAGAGATCTAAGGGTGGTTCCCACTTTTGTACAAACACATATTTCCAGAAATCTAAGGGTGATTCCCACATTGTTACAAACAGATATGATTTCCAGAACTCTAAAGGAGGTTCCCACGTTTTTACAAAGACATATTATTTCCAGAACTCTAAGGGGGGTCCCCACAATTTTACAAACACACAGGAACACACAAAACATTTTTTTCAGAACTTAAAGGGGAGTTCCCATATTTTTACAAAATAATTTTTCTAGTACTCTGAGGGAGTCTCCATTTTGTTATGAACTTTGTTTTACTAAGGGATGGTGCGAAAATGGAACGGAGAGATGCGGACGACGTGCGTCGGCCAGTGCATTGCCTTTGAACCCTGCAAACTGCCCAGTCGTCGGACGAAGCAGGGGGTTCATCGAGAGAGCTTTAAACATCTAACCCTAACCCTAACCCTAACCCTAACCCCTAACCCCTAACCCCTAACCCTAACCCTAACCCTAACCCTAAGTTATTAGCGAATGGGCTATAGCCCATACCTCATTTTACCCCCTTAATCTAACCCTAACCCTAACCCTAACCCTAACCCTAACCAGAGGTAAAAGAAATACAAAATCAGTCATCAGAAAGTGAATCAAACGACTCAAAATGGCCTGAAACGTGCTCCTTAACACTTTCTGGAGGGTCGTTTTTGGACAAAACACTTAGTGTAATTTTTACACCAATTCGCGCCCATTCATTTCCTATGGGGGGACGTTTTGCCCTATATCTCCAGAACAGAAGGTCGGAGAGCTTCGAAACCCGAATCCGTCGGATATGTTTGGGGGTCTAGCTCTCCAACAGGACCAACCACGAGTCTCTACGACCTTCGGAAGCTGAGATAAAAAATACGATTTTTTTTTTTTTTTTTTTTAGATTTTCTCCCACTTCCCAAGGTCGTAGAGGGTCGGGGCTGGGCTCGTTGGAGAGCTAGACCCCTAATTATGTCTGACGCGAGCAGGTTCCGAAGCTCTAGGACCTTCCTATCAAAAGTTATTCAAAAAAAACACTTTTTACCCATGATCCTTTGCTCCAATCGCGAAAACGACACAATTTTGGAAGTAGTTGTCACCTAGGAGCCGTATATATACGTTGCTAAGCTAAGTTATAGCTTGCTTAGCAAGTTATAGCTTGCTAAGCTAGGCTAAGCTAACTTTGAGCCGGCTCAAAGGTGGCTAAACCCCCCTATCCTAACCCTAACCCTAACCCTAACCCTAACCCTAACCCTAACCCTAACCCTAACCCTAACCCTAACCATCTCCTGGGGACTTGCCTGAACTCAAACAGTTGACTTAGTGAAAATCTTAGAAAATTTACAAGTATTTTTCCCAAAGAAAGTTTGTTTAATATAGGTACCCATCGACTCCAAATGGCCTGAAACGTGCTCCTAACTACTTTCTGGGTGAACCTTTTTCACCAAAACACTTAGTCAAATTTCAGGAAATTATCGCTCCATTCATTTTCAATGCGATACACATTTCCGGTCATAACTTCCGAACGGAAGGTCGTAGAGACTTGGAAACTGCTTCCGTCGAACATAATACGACCACGAGCTTTCCAACGGTACCATCCATGAGCAAATGATCCACTCCTAGCAAAAGTTACAGACCTTTGAACTTGCTTTTCGCTGATTGGACGAGAAGACAAGGTCCCACCCCTTCCTCATTAGTATTACTGGAATCAGGGTACCCGAAAATGGGGGGGTAGCCGAAGTGTAGAGCAAATGATCCACTGTTTAGGGGGTCAAATCAAAGATTCCAAAGTGGCACTCTTGCCCTAACCCTAACCCTAACCCTAACCCTAACCCTAACCCTAACCCTAACCCTAACCCTAACCCTAACCCATACTCCTGACTTACCACACATGAGTAAGCTGTG
This sequence comes from Cololabis saira, assembly GCF_033807715.1. Classification (NCBI taxonomy): domain Eukaryota; kingdom Metazoa; phylum Chordata; class Actinopteri; order Beloniformes; family Belonidae; genus Cololabis; species Cololabis saira. The sequence goes on along the minus strand of NW_026906190.1, from coordinate 785,085 downwards.
CTGGGTACACCCATTCTGGAGAATCTCAAGGACCACTGGGGCCAGACTAAAGAGTCCAACACTTACCATGTCTGTTATACTTACCCTAACCAGAGGTAAAAGAAATACAAAATCAGTCATCAGAAAGTGAATCAAACGACTCAAAATGGCCTGAAACGTGCTCCTTAACACTTTCTGGAGGGTCGTTTTTGGACAAAACACTTAGTGTAATTTTTACACCAATTCGCGCCCATTCATTTCCTATGGGGGGACGTTTTGCCCTATATCTCCAGAACAGAAGGTCGGAGAGCTTCGAAACCCGAATCCGTCGGATATATTTAGGGGTCTAGCTCTGCAACAAGACCAACCACGAGTCTCTACGACCTTCGGAAGCTGAGATAAAAAATACGATTTTTTTTTTTTTTTTTTTTTAGATTTTCTCCCACTTCCCAAAGTCGTAGAAGGTCGAGGGTGGGCTCGTTGGAAAGCTAGACCCCTAATTATGTCTGACGCGAGCAGGTTCCGAAGCTCTAGGACCTTCCTATCAAAAGTTATTCAAAAAAAACACTTTTTACCCATGATCCTTTGCTCCAATCGCGAAAACGACACCATTTTGGAAGTAGTTGTCACCTAGGAGCCGTATATATACGTTGCTAAGCTAAGTTATAGCTTGCTTAGCAAGTTATAGCTTGCTAAGCTAGGCTAAGCTAACTTTGAGCCGGCTCAAAGGTGGCTAAACCCCCCTATCCTAACCCTAACCCTAACCCTAACCCTAACCCTAACCCTAACCCTAACCCTAACCCTAACCCTAACCCTAACCCTAACCCTAACCCTAACCCTAACCCTAACCCTAACCCTAACCCTAACCCTAACCCTAACCCTAACCCTAACCCTAACCCTAACCCTAACCCTAACCCTAACCCTAACCCTAACCCTAACCCTAACCCTAACCCTAACCCTAACCCTAACCCTAACCCTAACCCTAACCCTAACCCTAACCCTAACCCTAACCCTAACCCTAACCCTAACCCTAACCCTAACCCTAACCCTAACCCTAACCCTAACCCTAACCCTAACCCTAACCCTAACCCTAACCCTAACCCTAACCCTAACCCTAACCCTAACCCTAACCCTAACCCTAACCCTAACCCTAACCCTAACCCTAACCCTAACCCTAACCCTAACCCTAACCCTAACCCTAACCCTAACCCTAACCCTAACCCTAACCCTAACCCTAACCCTAACCCTAACCCTAACCCTAACCCTAACCCTAACCCCAAATCCTAAAAACCGCTCCAAAAAAAACCCCCCCTCACCTCTCCTCTCTGAACTATCAACCCACCAACCAAACTCCCCCCCTTCTTCTCCCCTTCCAAAACTCACAACTGTCCTCTCATATTACACCCACTAGCCACAGACGAAGACACCGGATCCTCCACAATCCGACTGCACGCATAAGGGGTACCTAGTGACCTTGATTCACCATACAGCACATCTCACATCAAAACTCTGAAACTATTCAGAGGTCTCGCACCATACGCTACTGACAAAAGTACTTTAGTGCATACGGATCTCAACTGGATGTACGATGTGAGAGTGCAACACTACCTTCTGCGAACTCTGGTAACGCCTACGAGCGTTAGGAGGCAGTAGCGTATTGGTTTCCCGCAGGGAGCCGTTGAACACAAACCCTAACCCTAACCCTAACCCTGAACACAAACCCTAACCCTAACCCTAATCATCTCCTGGGGACTTGCCTGAACTCAAACAGTTGACTTAGTGAAAATCTTAGAAAATTTACAAGTATTTTTTCCAAATAAAGTTTGTTTAATATAGGTACATATAGACTCCAAATGGCCTGAAACGTGCTCCTAAACACTTTCTGGGGGAACCTTTTTCACCAAAACACTTAGTCAAATTTCAGGAAATTTTCGCTCCATTCATTTTCAATGCGATACACATTTCCGGTCATAACTTCCGAACGGAAGGTCGTAGAGACTTGGAAACTGCTTCCGTCGAACATAATACGACCACGAGCTTTCCAACGGTACCATCCATGAGCAAATGATCCACTCCTAGCAAAAGTTACAGACCTTTGAACTTGCTTTTCGCTGATTGGACGAGAAGACAAGGTCCCACCCCTTCCTCATTAGTATTACTGGAATCAGGGTACACGAAAATGGGGGGGTAGCCGAAGTGTAGAGCAAATGATCCACTGTTTAGGGGGTCAAATCAAAGATTCCAAAGTGGCACTCAGCCCCTATCCTAACCCTAACCCTAACCCTAACCCTAACCCTAACCCTAACCCTAACCCTAACCCTAACCCTAACCCTAACCCTCGTAGAGACTTGGAAACTGCTTCCGTCGAACATAATACGACCACGAGCTTTCCAACGGTACCATCCATTAGCAAATGATCCACTCCTAGCAAAAGTTACAGACCTTTGAACTTGCTTTTCGCTGATTGGACGAGAAGACAAGGTCCCACCCCTTCCTCATTAGTATTACTGGAATCAGGGTACATGAAAATGGGGGGGTAGCCGAAGTGTAGAGCAAATGATCCACTGTTTAGGGGGTCAAATCAAAGATTCCAAAGTGGCACTCTTGCCCTATCCTAACCCTAACCCTAACCCTAACCCTAACCCTTACCTCATTTTACCCCCTTAATCTAACCCTAACCCTAACCCTAACCAACCCTAACCCTAACCCTAACCCTAACCCTAAGATTCCAAAGTGGCACTCAGCCCCTATCCTAACCCTAACCCCTAACCCTAACCCTAACCCTAACCCTAACCCTCCGAACGGAAGGTCGTAGAGACTTGAAAACAGCTTCGTTGGAAAGCTAGACCACGAAATAGGTCTGACGCGACCAGGTTTCGAAGCTCTAGGACCTTCCTATCAAAAGTTATTCAAATAAAACACTTTTTACCCATGATCCTTTGCTCCAATCGCGAAAACGACACCGTCAGCCAGGTTTCGATTTGGGCCGGTGGCCCAAAAGTGGCTTTTACCCCCTATCCTAACCCTAACCCTAACCCTAACCCTAACCCTAACCCTAACCCTAAACCCTAACCCTAACCCTAACCCTAACCCTAACCCTAACCCTAACCCTAACCCTAAATTTTCGCTCCATTCATTTTCAATGCGATACACATTTCCGGTCATAACTTCCGAACGGAAGGTCGTAGAGACTTGGAAACTGCTTCCGTCGAACATAATACGACCACGAGCTTTCCAACGGTACCATCCATGAGCAAATGATCCACTCCTAGCAAAAGTTACAGACCTTTGAACTTGCTTTTCGCTGATTGGACGAGAAGACAAGGTCCCACCCCTTCCTCATTAGTATTACTGGAATCAGGGTACCCGAAAATGGGGGGGTAGCCGAAGTGTAGAGCAAATGATCCACTGTTTAGGGGGTCAAATCAAAGATTCCAAAGTGGCACTCTTGCCCTACCCTAACCCTAACCCTAACCCTAACCCTAACCCTAACCCTAACCCTAACCCTAACCCATACTCCTGACTTACCACACATGAGTAAGCTGTGCTGGGTACACCCATTCTGGAGAATCTCAAGGACCACTGGGGCCAGACTAAAGAGTCCAACACTTACCATGTCTGTTATACTTACCCTAACCAGAGGTAAAAGAAATACAAAATCAGTCATCAGAAAGTGAATCAAACGACTCAAAATGGCCTGAAACGTGCTCCTTAACACTTTCTGGAGGGTCGTTTTTGGACAAAACACTTAGTGTAATTTTTACACCAATTCGCGCCCATTCATTTCCTATGGGGGGACGTTTTGCCCTATATCTCCAGAACAGAAGGTCGGAGAGCTTCGAAACCCGAATCCGTCGGATATATTTAGGGGTCTAGCTCTGCAACAAGACCAACCACGAGTCTCTACGACCTTCGGAAGCTGAGATAAAAAATACGATTTTTTTTTTTTTTTTTTTTAGATTTTCTCCCACTTCCCAAAGTCGTAGAAGGTCGAGGGTGGGCTCGTTGGAAAGCTAGACCCCTAATTATGTCTGACGCGAGCAGGTTCCGAAGCTCTAGGACCTTCCTATCAAAAGTTATTCAAAAAAAACACTTTTTACCCATGATCCTTTGCTCCAATCGCGAAAACGACACCATTTTGGAAGTAGTTGTCACCTAGGAGCCGTATATATACGTTGCTAAGCTAAGTTATAGCTTGCTTAGCAAGTTATAGCTTGCTAAGCTAGGCTAAGCTAACTTTGAGCCGGCTCAAAGGTGGCTAAACCCCCCTATCCTAACCCTAACCCTAACCCTAACCCTAACCCTAACCCTAACCCTAACCCTAACCCTAACCCTAACCCTAACCCTAACCCTAACCCTAACCCTAACCCTAACCCTAACCCTAACCCTAACCCTAACCCTAACCCTAACCCTAACCCTAACCCTAACCCTAACCCTAACCCTAACCCTAACCCTAACCCTAACCCTAACCCTAACCCTAACCCTAACCCTAACCCTAACCCTAACCCTAAACCCTAACCCTAACCCTAACCCTAACCCTAACCCTAACCCTAACCCTAACCCTAACCCTAACCCTAACCCTAACCCTAACCCTAACCCTAACCCTAACCCTAACCCTAACCCTAACCTTAACCCCGAACCCTTGCCCTAACCCCAAACCCTAACCCTTAATCATAAACCTAACCCCTGACCCCTAACCTTAACCCTTAACTCTAACCCTAACCCCTGACCCTAACCCTTATCCCAACCACATCCCAGCCTGGATCTACGAAGACATTCACGACTCCACCCACCACCCTCCTCCTTTCTTTCCCTCGTACTGCGTGGGAACGAGAGGGGGCAGGATAACGGCCCGTCAAGGCGGGGGAGAGACCTGCCCCTATAAGGCAACTCTCCCTGGTCCTGTCCCCTCTCAACCAGATGTGAAGCCCTCTCAACCAGATGTGGAACTCTCTCATCCCCACCCTGGACCTGATCCCATCCCAGCCTGGATCTACGAGGACATTCATGACTCCACCCATCACCTCCTCCTTCTTTTACTCCCTCGCTCTGCGTGGGAGTGTGAGAGGGGCAGGATAACGGCCCGTCAAGGCGGGGAAGAGACCTGCCCCTATAAGGCAACTCTTCCTGGTCCTGACCCCTCTCACCCAAATCTGTAACTGACCTGTTGTCTCTACCACTAATCAAACTTAAACTTGTTCATTGACCTGTTGTCTCCACTATTAATCTAACTCTAGGTGGATAGTACGGTCAAGAGAGCTATGACGACGTGCGCCGGCCTGTGCATTACCTTTGGTCCCTGTAAACCACCGAGTCGACGGACGAGGTGGGGGGATCATCGAGAAACCTGAAAAATCTAACCCTAGCCCGTGCCTTCGGACAGCCTAGCTCTATTTACAACAGACCACTATGTACTATCCACAGCAGGCCGCTCTGTTCCTGCACGAGGTCAGTGACCTGACCAGAATGTAGAATAGAAATAATTCCATCTCTAAAGAAGGTTTTAATCGAAGGATGATAAATTACATGTGGTGCCTTTAATGATTAAATACTCCCTAGCGGGTAAAACCAGGCACAACAACCTTTATTAGGACCCAGATCCCTTAAACAAAGAGATTTCCCTTCTTTTTATATTTAAAAAAACCTAGCAAACAGAATCAACAAGAATCCACAATAACTGAACTTGAATATGACTCAACTATAACCATAAAATAACATGCCGCTCCACTCCGGCTCAATGTCATTAACCTGACCAGAATGTAGAATAAAAATGATTACGTCTTTAAAAATCAACTATAACTGAACTTGAATATGACTCAACTACAACCAAAAAGTAACATGCCGCTCCACTCCGGCTCAATGTCATTAACCTGACCAGAATGTAGAATAAAAATGATTACGTCTTTAAAAATCAACAACAACTGAACTTGAATATGACTCAACTACAACCATAAAATAACATGCCGCTCCACTCCGGCTCAATGTCATTAACCTGACCAGAATGTAGCATAAAAATGATTACGTCTTTAAAAATCAACAACAACTGAACTTGAATATGACTCAACTACAACCAAAAAGTAACATGCCGCTCCACTCCGGCTCAATGTCATTAACCTGACCAGAATGTAGAATAAAAATGATTACGTCTCTTAAAAATCAACAATAACTGAACTTTAATTATCTTAATAATTAAATATTAACATTATAAAAGATTAAAAATACAGGGGATGATTTTAATTATTAAATGTATACATTTATAACATGATTATTTCGTTTTTTTAAATTTACCGGATCAACCGGATGCAGCAGAAAAAGAAAAGATTTAACCAAATGATAGAAAATACAGGTGATTATTTTAATTATTAAATATATACATATTGAACATGATTATTTAGATTTTTAAATCTCACCGGATTACCCGGATGCAGCAGAAAAATAAAAGACTTAACCAAATGATAGAAAATACAGGCGATTATTTTAATTAATAAATAAATATATACAGATATAACATGCTTATTTAATTACCGGATCAACCGGATACAGCAGAAAAAGAAAAAGATTTAATCAAAGGTTGGACAAATACAGGTGGTTCTTTAATGATTAAACACTCCCTAGTGGTTAAAAGCGGGCATAACAGCCTTAATTAGGACCCTTATTCCATAACAAAGAGACCCCCCTATTTTTAAATATCTAGCAGTAAGGGGAACCGAGTAATTACATTTTACTTTTAACCATATTAGACGATTAGAAAACCCAGTTGAATTCTGGGTAAACCTACGGGGGACCTAATTATCTTAATAGCTCTGTAATTACAAATAAAAATATGGACATATGGGGTATTTTCGGACAGCTCTAAATGAGATCTTACTAATTATAAGGTTTTTAGAACATTTTTTTTGAAACCATAACGGAGTAGGACTGTAAGAAATATGACCTCCACTCACAGCCCAGTCTAAAAAACGAGTTTTCACAAATTCTGTAGTCATGCGGTTTATGAGACACAGAATTACTTTGCCATGGGTGAAGAGGACCATTCTTCATCCTTCCTCTTCGTCACCCTGCTCCAAAAAAAAGGTGGGGGCTGCCTTGTGATGTCACAGACCCTCCTGTGCTGGAATTCAATGGTAAGTATGCCTTTTTCATGAAAAATTCACCTTGTTTTATAAAAATAATAATAATAATAATACTATTTATAATAATAATAATAATAATAATAATAATAATAATTAAATTCATAATAATAATAAACATAATAATTATATAATAAGTTTTATAATATATAAAAAAATATAGCCTTCCTACCGTAATTATAATAACTTTAACTCTGTAATATTAACTCATAAAATTAGACTTTAACTTATCTTTATACTAAAATGGACACACCCTGGGAACTGATCATCCCGGCGGGGCCCACCCTGTGGTGAGGGTGTCTAGTGGTAATGGCCGAAACACCCCGTGATCCCGGGGTTCACTACTGATGATGTGTCCTATAAATAGACTTAAAATAGACATAAAATAGAATTTAAAATAAGATTGTTAGACAATTAAAGAAACTAACCTCTACAACAACAAACTCCCCACCCTATCTTAGTGGAGAGTTACAATACTTAAACAACAACCAAAAAAAACTTTCCAACAATGAAATGCTTAAAATACAAGGAAATGCTGCCATTTTTTCCAGAACTCCAAGGAAGATTCATACAACTTCACAAATAAAGAATTCTTTTATTATTTTTTTATATATATTTTTTTATATATTTTTTTATTTTTTATTTTTTATTTTTTGAATTTTTTGAATTTTTTGAAAAAATAAAAAAATAAAGTTTTCTTTCCAGAACTCTAAAGGATGTTCCCACAATTTTTACAAACACATATTATAAGTCTCCACATCTTTGCAAACACATTATTTCCAGAACTCTAAGTGAGGTTCCCATATTTCTACAAACACATATTATGTCCAGAACCTGGAGGGAGGTTCACACGATTTTACAAACACACATGAAACTTTTTTCTCCAAAACTTAAAGGGACATTCTCACATTTTTACAAGGATTTTTTCCAGAATTTTCACTTCTGTATGAACTTTATTTTTGAAATGGATGGTGAAGAAATGGATCAGAAGAGCCGTGGAGCTGCCCAGTCGTCGGATGAAGGAGGGGATTCTTCGAGGGAACCTCAACAACTAACCATAACCCTAACCCCAACCCTAACCTTAACCCTTAACCCTAAGCATTACCCTAACCCCTGACCCCTAACCTTAACCCCTAACCCCAACCCCTAACCCTAACCCTTGACCTCTAACCCTAACCTTAACCCCGAACCCTTGCCCTAACCCCAAACCCTAACCCTTAATCATAAACCTAACCCCTGACCCCTAACCTTAACCCTTAACTCTAACCCTAACCCCTGACCCTAACCCTTATCCCAACCACATCCCAGCCTGGATCTACGAAGACATTCACGACTCCACCCACCACCCTCCTCCTTTCTTTCCCTCGTACTGCGTGGGAACGAGAGGGGGCAGGATAACGGCCCGTCAAGGCGGGGGAGAGACCTGCCCCTATAAGGCAACTCTCCCTGGTCCTGTCCCCTCTCAACCAGATGTGAAGCCCTCTCAACCAGATGTGGAACTCTCTCATCCCCACCCTGGACCTGATCCCATCCCAGCCTGGATCTACGAGGACATTCATGACTCCACCCATCACCTCCTCCTTCTTTTACTCCCTCGCTCTGCGTGGGAGTGTGAGAGGGGCAGGATAACGGCCCGTCAAGGCGGGGAAGAGACCTGCCCCTATAAGGCAACTCTTCCTGGTCCTGACCCCTCTCACCCAAATCTGTAACTGACCTGTTGTCTCTACCACTAATCAAACTTAAACTTGTTCATTGACCTGTTGTCTCCACTATTAATCTAACTCTAGGTGGATAGTACGGTCAAGAGAGCTATGACGACGTGCGCCGGCCTGTGCATTACCTTTGGTCCCTGTAAACCACCGAGTCGACGGACGAGGTGGGGGGATCATCGAGAAACCTGAAAAATCTAACCCTAGCCCGTGCCTTCGGACAGCCTAGCTCTATTTACAACAGACCACTATGTACTATCCACAGCAGGCCGCTCTGTTCCTGCACGAGGTCAGTGACCTGACCAGAATGTAGAATAGAAATAATTCCATCTCTAAAGAAGGTTTTAATCGAAGGATGATAAATTACATGTGGTGCCTTTAATGATTAAATACTCCCTAGCGGGTAAAACCAGGCACAACAACCTTTATTAGGACCCAGATCCCTTAAACAAAGAGATTTCCCTTCTTTTTATATTTAAAAAAACCTAGCAAACAGAATCAACAAGAATCCACAATAACTGAACTTGAATATGACTCAACTATAACCATAAAATAACATGCCGCTCCACTCCGGCTCAATGTCATTAACCTGACCAGAATGTAGAATAAAAATGATTACGTCTTTAAAAATCAACTATAACTGAACTTGAATATGACTCAACTACAACCAAAAAGTAACATGCCGCTCCACTCCGGCTCAATGTCATTAACCTGACCAGAATGTAGAATAAAAATGATTACGTCTTTAAAAATCAACAACAACTGAACTTGAATATGACTCAACTACAACCATAAAATAACATGCCGCTCCACTCCGGCTCAATGTCATTAACCTGACCAGAATGTAGCATAAAAATGATTACGTCTTTAAAAATCAACAACAACTGAACTTGAATATGACTCAACTACAACCAAAAAGTAACATGCCGCTCCACTCCGGCTCAATGTCATTAACCTGACCAGAATGTAGAATAAAAATGATTACGTCTCTTAAAAATCAACAATAACTGAACTTTAATTATCTTAATAATTAAATATTAACATTATAAAAGATTAAAAATACAGGGGATGATTTTAATTATTAAATGTATACATTTATAACATGATTATTTCGTTTTTTTAAATTTACCGGATCAACCGGATGCAGCAGAAAAAGAAAAGATTTAACCAAATGATAGAAAATACAGGTGATTATTTTAATTATTAAATATATACATATTGAACATGATTATTTAGATTTTTAAATCTCACCGGATTACCCGGATGCAGCAGAAAAATAAAAGACTTAACCAAATGATAGAAAATACAGGCGATTATTTTAATTAATAAATAAATATATACAGATATAACATGCTTATTTAATTACCGGATCAACCGGATACAGCAGAAAAAGAAAAAGATTTAATCAAAGGTTGGACAAATACAGGTGGTTCTTTAATGATTAAACACTCCCTAGTGGTTAAAAGCGGGCATAACAGCCTTAATTAGGACCCTTATTCCATAACAAAGAGACCCCCCTATTTTTAAATATCTAGCAGTAAGGGGAACCGAGTAATTACATTTTACTTTTAACCATATTAGACGATTAGAAAACCCAGTTGAATTCTGGGTAAACCTACGGGGGACCTAATTATCTTAATAGCTCTGTAATTACAAATAAAAATATGGACATATGGGGTATTTTCGGACAGCTCTAAATGAGATCTTACTAATTATAAGGTTTTTAGAACATTTTTTTTGAAACCATAACGGAGTAGGACTGTAAGAAATATGACCTCCACTCACAGCCCAGTCTAAAAAACGAGTTTTCACAAATTCTGTAGTCATGCGGTTTATGAGACACAGAATTACTTTGCCATGGGTGAAGAGGACCATTCTTCATCCTTCCTCTTCGTCACCCTGCTCCAAAAAAAAGGTGGGGGCTGCCTTGTGATGTCACAGACCCTCCTGTGCTGGAATTCAATGGTAAGTATGCCTTTTTCATGAAAAATTCACCTTGTTTTATAAAAATAATAATAATAATAATACTATTTAAATAAATAATAATAATAATAATAATAATAATAATAATAATTAAATTCATAATAATAATAAACATAATAATTATATAATAAGTTTTATAATATATAAAAAAATATAGCCTTCCTACCGTAATTATAATAACTTTAACTCTGTAATATTAACTCATAAAATTAGACTTTAACTTATCTTTATACTAAAATGGACACACCCTGGGAACTGATCATCCCGGCGGGGCCCACCCTGTGGTGAGGGTGTCTAGTGGTAATGGCCGAAACACCCCGTGATCCCGGGGTTCACTACTGATGATGTGTCCTATAAATAGACTTAAAATAGACATAAAATAGAATTTAAAATAAGATTGTTAGACAATTAAAGAAACTAACCTCTACAACAACAAACTCCCCACCCTATCTTAGTGGAGAGTTACAATACTTAAACAACAACCAAAAAAAACTTTCCAACAATGAAATGCTTAAAATACAAGGAAATGCTGCCATTTTTTCCAGAACTCCAAGGAAGATTCATACAACTTCACAAATAAAGAATTCTTTTATTATTTTTTTATATATATTTTTTTATATATTTTTTTATTTTTTATTTTTTATTTTTTGAATTTTTTGAATTTTTTGAAAAAATAAAAAAATAAAGTTTTCTTTCCAGAACTCTAAAGGATGTTCCCACAATTTTTACAAACACATATTATAAGTCTCCACATCTTTGCAAACACATTATTTCCAGAACTCTAAGTGAGGTTCCCATATTTCTACAAACACATATTATGTCCAGAACCTGGAGGGAGGTTCACACGATTTTACAAACACACATGAAACTTTTTTCTCCAAAACTTAAAGGGACATTCTCACATTTTTACAAGGATTTTTTCCAGAATTTTCACTTCTGTATGAACTTTATTTTTGAAATGGATGGTGAAGAAATGGATCAGAAGAGCCGTGGAGCTGCCCAGTCGTCGGATGAAGGAGGGGATTCTTCGAGGGAACCTCAACAACTAACCATAACCCTAACCCCAACCCTAACCTTAACCCTTAACCCTAAGCATTACCCTAACCCCTGACCCCTAACCTTAACCCCTAACCCCAACCCCTAACCCTAACCCTTGACCTCTAACCCTAACCTTAACCCCGAACCCTTGCCCTAACCCCAAACCCTAACCCTTAATCATAAACCTAACCCCTGACCCCTAACCTTAACCCTTAACTCTAACCCTAACCCCTGACCCTAACCCTTATCCCAACCACATCCCAGCCTGGATCTACGAAGACATTCACGACTCCACCCACCACCCTCCTCCTTTCTTTCCCTCGTACTGCGTGGGAACGAGAGGGGGCAGGATAACGGCCCGTCAAGGCGGGGGAGAGACCTGCCCCTATAAGGCAACTCTCCCTGGTCCTGTCCCCTCTCAACCAGATGTGAAGCCCTCTCAACCAGATGTGGAACTCTCTCATCCCCACCCTGGACCTGATCCCATCCCAGCCTGGATCTACGAGGACATTCATGACTCCACCCATCACCTCCTCCTTCTTTTACTCCCTCGCTCTGCGTGGGAGTGTGAGAGGGGCAGGATAACGGCCCGTCAAGGCGGGGAAGAGACCTGCCCCTATAAGGCAACTCTTCCTGGTCCTGACCCCTCTCACCCAAATCTGTAACTGACCTGTTGTCTCTACCACTAATCAAACTTAAACTTGTTCATTGACCTGTTGTCTCCACTATTAATCTAACTCTAGGTGGATAGTACGGTCAAGAGAGCTATGACGACGTGCGCCGGCCTGTGCATTACCTTTGGTCCCTGTAAACCACCGAGTCGACGGACGAGGTGGGGGGATCATCGAGAAACCTGAAAAATCTAACCCTAGCCCGTGCCTTCGGACAGCCTAGCTCTATTTACAACAGACCACTATGTACTATCCACAGCAGGCCGCTCTGTTCCTGCACGAGGTCAGTGACCTGACCAGAATGTAGAATAGAAATAATTCCATCTCTAAAGAAGGTTTTAATCGAAGGATGATAAATTACATGTGGTGCCTTTAATGATTAAATACTCCCTAGCGGGTAAAACCAGGCACAACAACCTTTATTAGGACCCAGATCCCTTAAACAAAGAGATTTCCCTTCTTTTTATATTTAAAAAAACCTAGCAAACAGAATCAACAAGAATCCACAATAACTGAACTTGAATATGACTCAACTATAACCATAAAATAACATGCCGCTCCACTCCGGCTCAATGTCATTAACCTGACCAGAATGTAGAATAAAAATGATTACGTCTTTAAAAATCAACTATAACTGAACTTGAATATGACTCAACTACAACCAAAAAGTAACATGCCGCTCCACTCCGGCTCAATGTCATTAACCTGACCAGAATGTAGAATAAAAATGATTACGTCTTTAAAAATCAACAACAACTGAACTTGAATATGACTCAACTACAACCATAAAATAACATGCCGCTCCACTCCGGCTCAATGTCATTAACCTGACCAGAATGTAGCATAAAAATGATTACGTCTTTAAAAATCAACAACAACTGAACTTGAATATGACTCAACTACAACCAAAAAGTAACATGCCGCTCCACTCCGGCTCAATGTCATTAACCTGACCAGAATGTAGAATAAAAATGATTACGTCTCTTAAAAATCAACAATAACTGAACTTTAATTATCTTAATAATTAAATATTAACATTATAAAAGATTAAAAATACAGGGGATGATTTTAATTATTAAATGTATACATTTATAACATGATTATTTCGTTTTTTTAAATTTACCGGATCAACCGGATGCAGCAGAAAAAGAAAAGATTTAACCAAATGATAGAAAATACAGGTGATTATTTTAATTATTAAATATATACATATTGAACATGATTATTTAGATTTTTAAATCTCACCGGATTACCCGGATGCAGCAGAAAAATAAAAGACTTAACCAAATGATAGAAAATACAGGCGATTATTTTAATTAATAAATAAATATATACAGATATAACATGCTTATTTAATTACCGGATCAACCGGATACAGCAGAAAAAGAAAAAGATTTAATCAAAGGTTGGACAAATACAGGTGGTTCTTTAATGATTAAACACTCCCTAGTGGTTAAAAGCGGGCATAACAGCCTTAATTAGGACCCTTATTCCATAACAAAGAGACCCCCCTATTTTTAAATATCTAGCAGTAAGGGGAACCGAGTAATTACATTTTACTTTTAACCATATTAGACGATTAGAAAACCCAGTTGAATTCTGGGTAAACCTACGGGGGACCTAATTATCTTAATAGCTCTGTAATTACAAATAAAAATATGGACATATGGGGTATTTTCGGACAGCTCTAAATGAGATCTTACTAATTATAAGGTTTTTAGAACATTTTTTTTGAAACCATAACGGAGTAGGACTGTAAGAAATATGACCTCCACTCACAGCCCAGTCTAAAAAACGAGTTTTCACAAATTCTGTAGTCATGCGGTTTATGAGACACAGAATTACTTTGCCATGGGTGAAGAGGACCATTCTTCATCCTTCCTCTTCGTCACCCTGCTCCAAAAAAAAGGTGGGGGCTGCCTTGTGATGTCACAGACCCTCCTGTGCTGGAATTCAATGGTAAGTATGCCTTTTTCATGAAAAATTCACCTTGTTTTATAAAAATAATAATAATAATAATACTATTTAAATAAATAATAATAATAATAATAATAATAATAATAATAATTAAATTCATAATAATAATAAACATAATAATTATATAATAAGTTTTATAATATATAAAAAAATATAGCCTTCCTACCGTAATTATAATAACTTTAACTCTGTAATATTAACTCATAAAATTAGACTTTAACTTATCTTTATACTAAAATGGACACACCCTGGGAACTGATCATCCCGGCGGGGCCCACCCTGTGGTGAGGGTGTCTAGTGGTAATGGCCGAAACACCCCGTGATCCCGGGGTTCACTACTGATGATGTGTCCTATAAATAGACTTAAAATAGACATAAAATAGAATTTAAAATAAGATTGTTAGACAATTAAAGAAACTAACCTCTACAACAACAAACTCCCCACCCTATCTTAGTGGAGAGTTACAATACTTAAACAACAACCAAAAAAAACTTTCCAACAATGAAATGCTTAAAATACAAGGAAATGCTGCCATTTTTTCCAGAACTCCAAGGAAGATTCATACAACTTCACAAATAAAGAATTCTTTTATTATTTTTTTATATATATTTTTTTATATATTTTTTTATTTTTTATTTTTTATTTTTTGAATTTTTTGAATTTTTTGAAAAAATAAAAAAATAAAGTTTTCTTTCCAGAACTCTAAAGGATGTTCCCACAATTTTTACAAACACATATTATAAGTCTCCACATCTTTGCAAACACATTATTTCCAGAACTCTAAGTGAGGTTCCCATATTTCTACAAACACATATTATGTCCAGAACCTGGAGGGAGGTTCACACGATTTTACAAACACACATGAAACTTTTTTCTCCAAAACTTAAAGGGACATTCTCACATTTTTACAAGGATTTTTTCCAGAATTTTCACTTCTGTATGAACTTTATTTTTGAAATGGATGGTGAAGAAATGGATCAGAAGAGCCGTGGAGCTGCCCAGTCGTCGGATGAAGGAGGGGATTCTTCGAGGGAACCTCAACAACTAACCATAACCCTAACCCCAACCCTAACCTTAACCCTTAACCCTAAGCATTACCCTAACCCCTGACCCCTAACCTTAACCCCTAACCCCAACCCCTAACCCTAACCCTTGACCTCTAACCCTAACCTTAACCCCGAACCCTTGCCCTAACCCCAAACCCTAACCCTTAATCATAAACCTAACCCCTGACCCCTAACCTTAACCCTTAACTCTAACCCTAACCCCTGACCCTAACCCTTATCCCAACCACATCCCAGCCTGGATCTACGAAGACATTCACGACTCCACCCACCACCCTCCTCCTTTCTTTCCCTCGTACTGCGTGGGAACGAGAGGGGGCAGGATAACGGCCCGTCAAGGCGGGGGAGAGACCTGCCCCTATAAGGCAACTCTCCCTGGTCCTGTCCCCTCTCAACCAGATGTGAAGCCCTCTCAACCAGATGTGGAACTCTCTCATCCCCACCCTGGACCTGATCCCATCCCAGCCTGGATCTACGAGGACATTCATGACTCCACCCATCACCTCCTCCTTCTTTTACTCCCTCGCTCTGCGTGGGAGTGTGAGAGGGGCAGGATAACGGCCCGTCAAGGCGGGGAAGAGACCTGCCCCTATAAGGCAACTCTTCCTGGTCCTGACCCCTCTCACCCAAATCTGTAACTGACCTGTTGTCTCTACCACTAATCAAACTTAAACTTGTTCATTGACCTGTTGTCTCCACTATTAATCTAACTCTAGGTGGATAGTACGGTCAAGAGAGCTATGACGACGTGCGCCGGCCTGTGCATTACCTTTGGTCCCTGTAAACCACCGAGTCGACGGACGAGGTGGGGGGATCATCGAGAAACCTGAAAAATCTAACCCTAGCCCGTGCCTTCGGACAGCCTAGCTCTATTTACAACAGACCACTATGTACTATCCACAGCAGGCCGCTCTGTTCCTGCACGAGGTCAGTGACCTGACCAGAATGTAGAATAGAAATAATTCCATCTCTAAAGAAGGTTTTAATCGAAGGATGATAAATTACATGTGGTGCCTTTAATGATTAAATACTCCCTAGCGGGTAAAACCAGGCACAACAACCTTTATTAGGACCCAGATCCCTTAAACAAAGAGATTTCCCTTCTTTTTATATTTAAAAAAACCTAGCAAACAGAATCAACAAGAATCCACAATAACTGAACTTGAATATGACTCAACTATAACCATAAAATAACATGCCGCTCCACTCCGGCTCAATGTCATTAACCTGACCAGAATGTAGAATAAAAATGATTACGTCTTTAAAAATCAACTATAACTGAACTTGAATATGACTCAACTACAACCAAAAAGTAACATGCCGCTCCACTCCGGCTCAATGTCATTAACCTGACCAGAATGTAGAATAAAAATGATTACGTCTTTAAAAATCAACAACAACTGAACTTGAATATGACTCAACTACAACCATAAAATAACATGCCGCTCCACTCCGGCTCAATGTCATTAACCTGACCAGAATGTAGCATAAAAATGATTACGTCTTTAAAAATCAACAACAACTGAACTTGAATATGACTCAACTACAACCAAAAAGTAACATGCCGCTCCACTCCGGCTCAATGTCATTAACCTGACCAGAATGTAGAATAAAAATGATTACGTCTCTTAAAAATCAACAATAACTGAACTTTAATTATCTTAATAATTAAATATTAACATTATAAAAGATTAAAAATACAGGGGATGATTTTAATTATTAAATGTATACATTTATAACATGATTATTTCGTTTTTTTAAATTTACCGGATCAACCGGATGCAGCAGAAAAAGAAAAGATTTAACCAAATGATAGAAAATACAGGTGATTATTTTAATTATTAAATATATACATATTGAACATGATTATTTAGATTTTTAAATCTCACCGGATTACCCGGATGCAGCAGAAAAATAAAAGACTTAACCAAATGATAGAAAATACAGGCGATTATTTTAATTAATAAATAAATATATACAGATATAACATGCTTATTTAATTACCGGATCAACCGGATACAGCAGAAAAAGAAAAAGATTTAATCAAAGGTTGGACAAATACAGGTGGTTCTTTAATGATTAAACACTCCCTAGTGGTTAAAAGCGGGCATAACAGCCTTAATTAGGACCCTTATTCCATAACAAAGAGACCCCCCTATTTTTAAATATCTAGCAGTAAGGGGAACCGAGTAATTACATTTTACTTTTAACCATATTAGACGATTAGAAAACCCAGTTGAATTCTGGGTAAACCTACGGGGGACCTAATTATCTTAATAGCTCTGTAATTACAAATAAAAATATGGACATATGGGGTATTTTCGGACAGCTCTAAATGAGATCTTACTAATTATAAGGTTTTTAGAACATTTTTTTTGAAACCATAACGGAGTAGGACTGTAAGAAATATGACCTCCACTCACAGCCCAGTCTAAAAAACGAGTTTTCACAAATTCTGTAGTCATGCGGTTTATGAGACACAGAATTACTTTGCCATGGGTGAAGAGGACCATTCTTCATCCTTCCTCTTCGTCACCCTGCTCCAAAAAAAAGGTGGGGGCTGCCTTGTGATGTCACAGACCCTCCTGTGCTGGAATTCAATGGTAAGTATGCCTTTTTCATGAAAAATTCACCTTGTTTTATAAAAATAATAATAATAATAATACTATTTAAATAAATAATAATAATAATAATAATAATAATAATAATAATTAAATTCATAATAATAATAAACATAATAATTATATAATAAGTTTTATAATATATAAAAAAATATAGCCTTCCTACCGTAATTATAATAACTTTAACTCTGTAATATTAACTCATAAAATTAGACTTTAACTTATCTTTATACTAAAATGGACACACCCTGGGAACTGATCATCCCGGCGGGGCCCACCCTGTGGTGAGGGTGTCTAGTGGTAATGGCCGAAACACCCCGTGATCCCGGGGTTCACTACTGATGATGTGTCCTATAAATAGACTTAAAATAGACATAAAATAGAATTTAAAATAAGATTGTTAGACAATTAAAGAAACTAACCTCTACAACAACAAACTCCCCACCCTATCTTAGTGGAGAGTTACAATACTTAAACAACAACCAAAAAAAACTTTCCAACAATGAAATGCTTAAAATACAAGGAAATGCTGCCATTTTTTCCAGAACTCCAAGGAAGATTCATACAACTTCACAAATAAAGAATTCTTTTATTATTTTTTTATATATATTTTTTTATATATTTTTTTATTTTTTATTTTTTATTTTTTGAATTTTTTGAATTTTTTGAAAAAATAAAAAAATAAAGTTTTCTTTCCAGAACTCTAAAGGATGTTCCCACAATTTTTACAAACACATATTATAAGTCTCCACATCTTTGCAAACACATTATTTCCAGAACTCTAAGTGAGGTTCCCATATTTCTACAAACACATATTATGTCCAGAACCTGGAGGGAGGTTCACACGATTTTACAAACACACATGAAACTTTTTTCTCCAAAACTTAAAGGGACATTCTCACATTTTTACAAGGATTTTTTCCAGAATTTTCACTTCTGTATGAACTTTATTTTTGAAATGGATGGTGAAGAAATGGATCAGAAGAGCCGTGGAGCTGCCCAGTCGTCGGATGAAGGAGGGGATTCTTCGAGGGAACCTCAACAACTAACCATAACCCTAACCCCAACCCTAACCTTAACCCTTAACCCTAAGCATTACCCTAACCCCTGACCCCTAACCTTAACCCCTAACCCCAACCCCTAACCCTAACCCTTGACCTCTAACCCTAACCTTAACCCCGAACCCTTGCCCTAACCCCAAACCCTAACCCTTAATCATAAACCTAACCCCTGACCCCTAACCTTAACCCTTAACTCTAACCCTAACCCCTGACCCTAACCCTTATCCCAACCACATCCCAGCCTGGATCTACGAAGACATTCACGACTCCACCCACCACCCTCCTCCTTTCTTTCCCTCGTACTGCGTGGGAACGAGAGGGGGCAGGATAACGGCCCGTCAAGGCGGGGGAGAGACCTGCCCCTATAAGGCAACTCTCCCTGGTCCTGTCCCCTCTCAACCAGATGTGAAGCCCTCTCAACCAGATGTGGAACTCTCTCATCCCCACCCTGGACCTGATCCCATCCCAGCCTGGATCTACGAGGACATTCATGACTCCACCCATCACCTCCTCCTTCTTTTACTCCCTCGCTCTGCGTGGGAGTGTGAGAGGGGCAGGATAACGGCCCGTCAAGGCGGGGAAGAGACCTGCCCCTATAAGGCAACTCTTCCTGGTCCTGACCCCTCTCACCCAAATCTGTAACTGACCTGTTGTCTCTACCACTAATCAAACTTAAACTTGTTCATTGACCTGTTGTCTCCACTATTAATCTAACTCTAGGTGGATAGTACGGTCAAGAGAGCTATGACGACGTGCGCCGGCCTGTGCATTACCTTTGGTCCCTGTAAACCACCGAGTCGACGGACGAGGTGGGGGGATCATCGAGAAACCTGAAAAATCTAACCCTAACCCTAACCCTAACCCTAACCCTAACCCTAACCCTAACCCTAACCCAACCCTAACCCTAACCCTAACCCTAACCCTAACCCTAACCCTAACCCTAACCCTAACCCTAACCCTGCACTCTTGCCCTATCCTAACCCTAACCCTAACCCTAACCCTAACCCTAACCCCTAACCCCTAACCCCAACCCTAACCCTAACCCTAACCCTAACCCTAACCCTTCCCCCCACCATAAACCTAACCCTAACCCTTTCCCAAATCCTAACCTTAACCCTTTCCCCCCCACCGTAACCCTAACCCTAACCCAAACCCACCCTAACCTTAACCCCAACCTCACCCTGACTTGGATCGCACCAGGAAATTCAGGATTCCATCCTTCTCTTTCCTTCCCTCGCACAGCGTGGGAGTGAGAGGGACAGGGTAACAGCCCGGTCCGGCGGGGGAGAGTTCTGTCCGTCCCGACACCTCTCCCTGGCCCTGTCCCTTCTCCACATTTTTTTCACAATTTTTTTACAAATTTTTTTCAGAACTATAAAGGACTCCATCCTTCTCTTTCCTTCCCTCGCACTGCGTGGGAGTGAGAGGGACAGGGTAACAGCCCGGTCCGGCGGGGGAAAGCGCTGTCCGTCCAGACACCTCTCCCTGGCCCTGTCCCTTCTCAAACCTCCACATTTTTACAATTTTTTTTTACAATTTTTTTTCTAGAAATCTGAGGGAGGCTCCCAAATCTTTACAAACATTATTTTATTATATTACATATTTGGTATATATATATATTTTTTCAGAAATATAAGGGTGGTTCCCACTTTTTTACAAACACATATTATTTCCAGAGATCTAAGGGTGGTTCCCACTTTTGTACAAACACATATTTCCAGAAATCTAAGGGTGATTCCCACATTGTTACAAACAGATATGATTTCCAGAACTCTAAAGGAGGTTCCCACGTTTTTACAAAGACATATTATTTCCAGAACTCTAAGGGGGGTCCCCACAATTTTACAAACACACAGGAACACACAAAACATTTTTTTCAGAACTTAAAGGGGAGTTCCCATATTTTTACAAAATAATTTTTCTAGTACTCTGAGGGAGTCTCCATTTTGTTATGAACTTTGTTTTACTAAGGGATGGTGCGAAAATGGAACGGAGAGATGCGGACGACGTGCGTCGGCCAGTGCATTGCCTTTGAACCCTGCAAACTGCCCAGTCGTCGGACGAAGCAGGGGGTTCATCGAGAGAGCTTTAAACATCTAACCCTAACCCTAACCCTAACCCCTAACCCCTAACCCCTAACCCTAACCCTAACCCTAACCCTAAGTTATTAGCGAATGGGCTATAGCCCATACCTCATTTTACCCCCTTAATCTAACCCTAACCCTAACCCTAACCCTAACCCTAACCCTAACCCTAACCCTAACCCTAACCCTCGCACAGCGTGGGAGTGAGAGGGACAGGGTAACAGCCCGGTCCGGCGGGGGAGAGTTCTGTCCGTCCCGACACCTCTCCCTGGCCCTGTCCCTTCTCCACATTTTTTTCACAATTTTTTTACAAATTTTTTTCAGAACTATAAAGGACTCCATCCTTCTCTTTCCTTCCCTCGCACTGCGTGGGAGTGAGAGGGACAGGGTAACAGCCCGGTCCGGCGGGGGAAAGCGCTGTCCGTCCAGACACCTCTCCCTGGCCCTGTCCCTTCTCAAACCTCCACATTTTTACAATTTTTTTTTACAATTTTTTTTCTAGAAATCTGAGGGAGGCTCCCAAATCTTTACAAACATTATTTTATTATATTACATATTTGGTATATATATATATTTTTTCAGAAATATAAGGGTGGTTCCCACTTTTTTACAAACACATATTATTTCCAGAGATCTAAGGGTGGTTCCCACTTTTGTACAAACACATATTTCCAGAAATCTAAGGGTGATTCCCACATTGTTACAAACAGATATGATTTCCAGAACTCTAAAGGAGGTTCCCACGTTTTTACAAAGACATATTATTTCCAGAACTCTAAGGGGGGTCCCCACAATTTTACAAACACACAGGAACACACAAAACATTTTTTTCAGAACTTAAAGGGGAGTTCCCATATTTTTACAAAATAATTTTTCTAGTACTCTGAGGGAGTCTCCATTTTGTTATGAACTTTGTTTTACTAAGGGATGGTGCGAAAATGGAACGGAGAGATGCGGACGACGTGCGTCGGCCAGTGCATTGCCTTTGAACCCTGCAAACTGCCCAGTCGTCGGACGAAGCAGGGGGTTCATCGAGAGAGCTTTAAACATCTAACCCTAACCCTAACCCTAACCCTAACCCCTAACCCCTAACCCCTAACCCTAACCCTAACCCTAACCCTAAGTTATTAGCGAATGGGCTATAGCCCATACCTCATTTTACCCCCTTAATCTAACCCTAACCCTAACCCTAACCCTAACCCTAACCAGAGGTAAAAGAAATACAAAATCAGTCATCAGAAAGTGAATCAAACGACTCAAAATGGCCTGAAACGTGCTCCTTAACACTTTCTGGAGGGTCGTTTTTGGACAAAACACTTAGTGTAATTTTTACACCAATTCGCGCCCATTCATTTCCTATGGGGGGACGTTTTGCCCTATATCTCCAGAACAGAAGGTCGGAGAGCTTCGAAACCCGAATCCGTCGGATATGTTTGGGGGTCTAGCTCTCCAACAGGACCAACCACGAGTCTCTACGACCTTCGGAAGCTGAGATAAAAAATACGATTTTTTTTTTTTTTTTTTTTAGATTTTCTCCCACTTCCCAAGGTCGTAGAGGGTCGGGGCTGGGCTCGTTGGAGAGCTAGACCCCTAATTATGTCTGACGCGAGCAGGTTCCGAAGCTCTAGGACCTTCCTATCAAAAGTTATTCAAAAAAAACACTTTTTACCCATGATCCTTTGCTCCAATCGCGAAAACGACACAATTTTGGAAGTAGTTGTCACCTAGGAGCCGTATATATACGTTGCTAAGCTAAGTTATAGCTTGCTTAGCAAGTTATAGCTTGCTAAGCTAGGCTAAGCTAACTTTGAGCCGGCTCAAAGGTGGCTAAACCCCCCTATCCTAACCCTAACCCTAACCCTAACCCTAACCCTAACCCTAACCCTAACCCTAACCCTAACCATCTCCTGGGGACTTGCCTGAACTCAAACAGTTGACTTAGTGAAAATCTTAGAAAATTTACAAGTATTTTTCCCAAAGAAAGTTTGTTTAATATAGGTACCCATCGACTCCAAATGGCCTGAAACGTGCTCCTAACTACTTTCTGGGTGAACCTTTTTCACCAAAACACTTAGTCAAATTTCAGGAAATTATCGCTCCATTCATTTTCAATGCGATACACATTTCCGGTCATAACTTCCGAACGGAAGGTCGTAGAGACTTGGAAACTGCTTCCGTCGAACATAATACGACCACGAGCTTTCCAACGGTACCATCCATGAGCAAATGATCCACTCCTAGCAAAAGTTACAGACCTTTGAACTTGCTTTTCGCTGATTGGACGAGAAGACAAGGTCCCACCCCTTCCTCATTAGTATTACTGGAATCAGGGTACCCGAAAATGGGGGGGTAGCCGAAGTGTAGAGCAAATGATCCACTGTTTAGGGGGTCAAATCAAAGATTCCAAAGTGGCACTCTTGCCCTAACCCTAACCCTAACCCTAACCCTAACCCTAACCCTAACCCTAACCCTAACCCTAACCCATACTCCTGACTTACCACACATGAGTAAGCTGTGCTGGGTACACCCATTCTGGAGAATCTCAAGGACCACTGGGGCCAGACTAAAGAGTCCAACACTTACCATGTCTGTTATACTTACCCTAACCAGAGGTAAAAGAAATACAAAATCAGTCATCAGAAAGTGAATCAAACGACTCAAAATGGCCTGAAACGTGCTCCTTAACACTTTCTGGAGGGTCGTTTTTGGACAAAACACTTAGTGTAATTTTTACACCAATTCGCGCCCATTCATTTCCTATGGGGGGACGTTTTGCCCTATATCTCCAGAACAGAAGGTCGGAGAGCTTCGAAACCCGAATCCGTCGGATATATTTAGGGGTCTAGCTCTGCAACAAGACCAACCACGAGTCTCTACGACCTTCGGAAGCTGAGATAAAAAATACGATTTTTTTTTTTTTTTTTTTTTAGATTTTCTCCCACTTCCCAAAGTCGTAGAAGGTCGAGGGTGGGCTCGTTGGAAAGCTAGACCCCTAATTATGTCTGACGCGAGCAGGTTCCGAAGCTCTAGGACCTTCCTATCAAAAGTTATTCAAAAAAAACACTTTTTACCCATGATCCTTTGCTCCAATCGCGAAAACGACACCATTTTGGAAGTAGTTGTCACCTAGGAGCCGTATATATACGTTGCTAAGCTAAGTTATAGCTTGCTTAGCAAGTTATAGCTTGCTAAGCTAGGCTAAGCTAACTTTGAGCCGGCTCAAAGGTGGCTAAACCCCCCTATCCTAACCCTAACCCTAACCCTAACCCTAACCCTAACCCTAACCCTAACCCTAACCCTAACCCTAACCCTGGGACCTTACCTCATTTTACCCCCTTAATCTAACCCTAACCCTAACCCTAACCCTAACCCTAACCCTAACCCTAACCCTAACCCTAACCCTAACCCTGAACTCAAACAGTTGACTTAGTGAAAATCTTAGAAAATTTACAAGTATTTTTTCCAAATAAAGTTTGTTTAATATAGGTACATATAGACTCCAAATGGCCTGAAACGTGCTCCTAAACACTTTCTGGGGGAACCTTTTTCACCAAAACACTTAGTCAAATTTCAGGAAATTTTCGCTCCATTCATTTTCAATGCGATACACATTTCCGGTCATAACTTCCGAACGGAAGGTCGTAGAGACTTGGAAACTGCTTCCGTCGAACATAATACGACCACGAGCTTTCCAACGGTACCATCCATGAGCAAATGATCCACTCCTAGCAAAAGTTACAGACCTTTGAACTTGCTTTTCGCTGATTGGACGAGAAGACAAGGTCCCACCCCTTCCTCATTAGTATTACTGGAATCAGGGTACACGAAAATGGGGGGGTAGCCGAAGTGTAGAGCAAATGATCCACTGTTTAGGGGGTCAAATCAAAGATTCCAAAGTGGCACTCAGCCCCTATCCTAACCCTAACCCTAACCCTAACCCTAACCCTAACCCTAACCCTAACCCTAACCCTAACCCTAACCCTAACCCTAACCGCTAAAACGATTAAAATTTTATTTTTTTAAAAAAAAAACCTGACCTCCTTATATACCCACGAAAAAGACAGGACCACTTACTGACGGTTCTGAAAAAAAACTTCTGAGATCAAACCCCACCCACAACGATACAAATAACCCAATACAACCAAACTAAACTTTACTAGACTAAAAACACTACAAACAAATTCTCCTCACCAAGGGAATAAAGAATAAAATAAGGGATAAAAAATACAATAACACAATTTACCCGGATAACTTAATCCAGCCCATAAGAGAGGAATGTAACTATATTCCACCAACCCTATTATGAAATCTTAAAACCTAAGAACTTTAAGATCTCGGCCAATAAATAGGAAAGGAATGTAACTATATTCCACCAATCCTATTTTTAAATCTTAAAAACCTCTAACAACCGCTAAAACGATTAAAATTTTATTTTTTTAAAAAAAAAACCTGACCTCCTTATATACCCACGAAAAAGACAGGACCACTTACTGACGGTTCTGAAAAAAAACTTCTGAGATCAAACCCCACCCACAACGATACAAATAACCCAATACAACCAGACTAAACTTTACTAGACTAAAAACACTACAAACAAGTTCTCCTCACCAAGGGAATAAATAATAAAATAAGGAATAAAAAATACATAACACAATTCACCCGGAGAACTTAATCTATCCCACAAGAGAGGAATGTAACTACATTCCACCAATCCTATTATTAAATCTTAAAAACCTCTAAGAACTTTAATAACTCGACCAATAAATAGGAAAGGAATGTAACTATATTCCACCAATCCTATTTTTAAATCTTGAAACCTCTAAGAACTTTAATAACTCGACCAATAAATAGGAGAGGAATGCAACTGTATTCCACCAATCCTATTATTAAATCTTTAAACCTCTAAGAACTTTAATATCTCGACCAATAAATAGGAGAGGAATGCAACTGTATTCCACCAATCCTATTATTAAATCTTAAAAACCTCTAACAACCGCTAAAACGATTAAAATTATTTTTTTAAACTGACCTCCTTATATACCCACGGAAAAGACAGGACCGCTTACTGACGGTTCTGAAAAAACTTCTGAGATCAAACCCCGCCCGCAACGATCAAAATAACCCAATACAACCAAACTAAACTTTAATGGACTAAAAAAACTACAATACAAGTTCTCCCCACCAAGGGAATAAAAAATAAAATAAGGAATAAAAAATACAATAACACAATTTACCCGGAGAGCTTAATCCAGCCCATAAGAGAGGAATGTAACTATATTCCACCAATCCTGTTATTAAATCTTAAAAACCCCTAGAACTTTAATATCTCGACCAATAAATAGGAGAGGAATGTAACTATATTCCACCAATCCTATTTTTAAATCTTAAAAACCTCTAACAACCGCTAAAACGATTAAAATTTTATTTTTTTAAAAAAACCTGACCTCCTTATATACCCACGAAAAAGACAGGACCACTTACTGACGGTTCTGAAAAAAACTTCTGAGATCAAACCCCACCCACAACGATACAAATAACCCAATACAACCAGACTAAACTTTACTAGACTAAAAACACTACAAACAAGTTCTCCTCACCAAGGGAATAAATAATAAAATAAGGAATAAAAAATACAATAACACAATTCACCCGGAGAACTTAATCTATCCCACAAGAGAGGAATGTAACTATATTCCACCAATCCTATTATTAAATCTTAAAAACCCCTAAGAACTTTAATAACTCGACCAATAAATAGGAAAGGAATGTAACTATATTCCACCAATCCTATTTTTAAATCTTGAAACCTCTAAGAACTTTAATAACTCGACCAATAAATAGGAGAGGAATGCAACTGTATTCCACCAATCCTATTATTAAATCTTTAAACCTCTAAGAACTTTAATATCTCGACCAATAAATAGGAGAGGAATGCAACTGTATTCCACCAATCCTATTATTAAATCTTAAAAACCTCTAACAACCGCTAAAACGATTAAAATTATTTTTTTAAACTGACCTCGTTATATACCCACGGAAAAGACAGGACCGCTTACTGACGGTTCTGAAAAAACTTCTGAGATCAAACCCCGCCCGCAACGATCAAAATAACCCAATACAACCAAACTAAACTTTAATGGACTAAAAAAACTACAATACAAGTTCTCCCCACCAAGGGAATAAAAAATAAAATAAGGAATAAAAAATACAATAACACAATTTACCCGGAGAGCTTAATCCAGCCCATAAGAGAGGAATGTAACTATATTCCACCAGTCCTGTTATTAAATCTTAAAAACCTCTAAGAACTTTAATATCTCGACCAATAAATAGGAGAGGAATGTAACTATATTCCACCAATCCTATTTTTTTAAATCTTAAAAACCTCTAACAACCGCTAAAACGATTAAAACAATTTTTTAAAACCTGACCTTTTTTATATACCCACGAAAAAGACAGGACCGCTTACTGACGGTTCTGAAGACAACTTCTGAGATCGAACCCCACCCACAATGATACAAATAACCCAATACAACCAGACTAAACTTTACCAGACTAAAAACACTACAAACAAGTTCTCCTCACCAAGGGAATAAAGAATAAAATAAGGAACAAAAAATACAATAACACAATTTACCCGGAGAACTTAATCCATCCCACAAGACAGGAATGCAATTATATTCCACCAATCCTGTTATTAAATCTTAAAAACCTCTAAGAACTTTAGTATCTCGACCAATAAATAGGAGAGGAATGTAACTATATTCCACCAATCCTATTTTTAATCCTAAAAACCTCTAACAACCGCTAAAACGATTAAAATTATTGTTTTAAAAACTGACCTCTTTATATACCCACAAAAAAGACAGGACCGCTTACTGACGGTTCTGCAAAAAACTTCTGAGATCAAACCCCACCCAGAACGATACAAATAACCCAATACAACCAAACTAAACTTTACTAGACTAAAAACACTACAAAACAAGTTCTCCACACCAAGGGAATAAAGAATAAAATAAGGAATAAAAAATACAATAACACAATTTACCCGGAGAACTTAATCCTTAATCCAAACACAGCCAACTCCAACCAAAACAAACCCGACAACCAACTACAAACGAACTTGGATACACACAAATAAAAAAAAGAATGGACTGAAACCACAAGAATAAAATAAGAAAACAAAAGAAATTATCCAACCAAGAAGAAAAACATCGGAAAAAGTACTTCAACACACAAAACAAAACTACAACAAGGATGATCACCTGGATTAAGAGGCAACCGGGACCCCACGGGCACACACCAGAGGATAACAGGGGACAGAAATAACACCTGAAGTACACTTGATGACCACAAGACTTGAAGATTTCCTGCTGAAGATCCCAAGAACCTCCAGGGCAACCACTCCAGAAAAAATCAAAAGCTCTTTTGAGAGCTATGAGCAAATTTTCCTCCTCCGCCAAGCCTCCAGAAGAACAACCAGCCCCATGGACCACGGACCTCCTCCTCCAAGCCTCCAGAAGAACGGCCAGCCACACGGACCACGGACCAGGCCTCCTCCTCCTCCAAGCCTCCAGAAGAACGACCAACCTCATGGACCACGGACCTCCTCCTCCAAGCCTCCAGAAGAACAGCCAGCCCCACGGACCAGAGAAACACCGACTTCACAGCCGACACAGACACCGTTCAAGGTAAGTTAACAAAGTAACTCTCACTAGGGAACACCTCTCAAGGTAAGTGAACAAAGTAACTCCCACTAGGGAATACCTCAATCTCCTTCCAAAACTAATATTATGGGACTAAAAAAAAGGTAACAATTCCTAAAATACCAAAACCTTATAAACAAAAAATACATGAAAATAGAAAACAAAACGATGAATATAAAAATAACCGACGGTGACAGTGTTTACAATAAATGTTCATAAATATTTTACTGTACCCTGAGTAAATATAAGACCCTTCGGAAAACCAAAAAATATTAATTGGGCACTGGACGACCTTGGACTCGATCAACCCAAGGGGGCCACTAGCGCGGAGGGCGTCTGGTATTCCCACGGCCGAAACGCCTGTTGATCCGCTAGATACCACTGACGAAAGTCCAGAAATTCATATTAGGTACCAATAATTACTATCTCCTCCCGGGCCTCCAGGAGGGATAATAATGAAGGTTATTCTAAACTAGGAATAATACACCTAAAACCGACCTCCAAACAAACAGGGTCACCCTCTAATTAATTCAAATCTACTGATCTATGGATCTCATTACATTCATCTTATAAAACATTTCAGCCACAAGAGATCTTCGGATCTCATTACATTCATCTTATAAAACATTTCAGCCACAAGAGATCTTCGGATCTCATTACATTCATCTTATAAAACATTTCAGCCACAAGAGATCTTCGGATCTCATTACATTCATCTTATAAAACATTTCAGCCACAAGAGATCTTCGGATCTCATTACATTCATCTTATAAACATTTCAGCCACAAGAGATCTTCGGATCTCATTACATTCATATTATAAACATTTCAGCCACAAGAGATCTTCGGATCTCAGTACATTCATCTTATAAACATTTCAAGAGGTCTTCGGACCTTATTACATTCATCTTATAAACATTTCAAGAGGTCTTCGGATCTCATTACATTCATCTTATAAACATTTCAGCCACAAGAGATCTTCGGATCTCATTACATTCATCTTATAAACATTTCAGCCACAAGATGTCTCCGGACCTTATCACATTTATCTTACACACACACATTTAGAACCCCAACCCTGACCCTAACCCTAACCCTGACCCTAAACCTAACCCTGACCCTAACCCTAACCCTAACCCTGGCCCCAACCCAAACCCTAACCCTAAACCTAACCCCGGCCCTAAACCTAACCCTAACCATAACCCTAACCCTGACCCTAACCCTAAAAACCTAAACCTAACCCTGACCCTAACCCTAACCCTAACCCTGGCCCCAACCCAAACCCTAACCCTAAACCTAACCCCGGCCCTAACCCTAACCCTAACCCTGACCCTAACCCTAACCCTGGCCCCAACCCCACCCCTAAACTTAAACCTAACCCAAACAATAACCCTAACCCCAACCCAAAATCCTAAACTTAACCCTAACCCGAATCCTAATTTCAACCTTAACCTTAAAGCAAAACCCTAAACTTAAACTAAACCCTAATCTTAACCCTAATCTTAAGCTACACAAACAAATTCTAACCCGAACCCCAAATCCGAAAAACCGCTCCAAAAAGAACCCCCCTCACCTCTCCTCTCTGAACTATCAACCCACCAACCAAACCCCCCCCCTTTCCCCCCCCCCCCCCCCCCTTCTTCTCCCCTTCCAAAACTCACAACTGTCCTCTCATATTGCACCCACTAGCCACAGACGAAGACACCGGATCCTCCACAATCCGACTGCACGCATAAGGGGTACCCAGTTACCTTGATACACCATACAGCACATCTCACATCAAAACTCTGAAACTATTCAGAGGTCTCGCACCATACGCTACTGACAAAAGTACTTTAGTGCATACGGATCTCAACTGGATGTACGATGTGAGAGTGCAACACTACCTTCTGCGAACTCTGGTAACGCCTACGAGCGTTAGGAGGCAGTAGCGTATTGGTTTCCCGCAGGGAGCCGTTGAACACAAACCCTAACCCTAACCCTAACCCTAACCCTAACCCTAACCCTAACCCAAATCCTAATTTCAACCTTAACCTTAAAGCAAAACCCTAAACTTAAACTAAACCCTAACCTTAACCCTAATCTTAAGCTACACAAACAAACTCTAACCCGAACCCCAAATCCTAAAAACCGCTCCAAAAAAAACCCCCCCTCACCTCTCCTCTCTGAACTATCAACCCACCAACCAAACTCCCCCCCTTCTTCTCCCCTTCCAAAACTCACAACTGTCCTCTCATATTACACCCACTAGCCACAGACGAAGACACCGGATCCTCCACAATCCGACTGCACGCATAAGGGGTACCTAGTGACCTTGATTCACCATACAGCACATCTCACATCAAAACTCTGAAACTATTCAGAGGTCTCGCACCATACGCTACTGACAAAAGTACTTTAGTGCATACGGATCTCAACTGGATGTACGATGTGAGAGTGCAACACTACCTTCTGCGAACTCTGGTAACGCCTACGAGCGTTAGGAGGCAGTAGCGTATTGGTTTCCCGCAGGGAGCCGTTGAACACAAACCCTAACCCTAACCCTAACCCTGAACACAAACCCTAACCCTAACCCTAATCATCTCCTGGGGACTTGCCTGAACTCAAACAGTTGACTTAGTGAAAATCTTAGAAAATTTACAAGTATTTTTTCCAAATAAAGTTTGTTTAATATAGGTACATATAGACTCCAAATGGCCTGAAACGTGCTCCTAAACACTTTCTGGGGGAACCTTTTTCACCAAAACACTTAGTCAAATTTCAGGAAATTTTCGCTCCATTCATTTTCAATGCGATACACATTTCCGGTCATAACTTCCGAACGGAAGGTCGTAGAGACTTGGAAACTGCTTCCGTCGAACATAATACGACCACGAGCTTTCCAACGGTACCATCCATGAGCAAATGATCCACTCCTAGCAAAAGTTACAGACCTTTGAACTTGCTTTTCGCTGATTGGACGAGAAGACAAGGTCCCACCCCTTCCTCATTAGTATTACTGGAATCAGGGTACACGAAAATGGGGGGGTAGCCGAAGTGTAGAGCAAATGATCCACTGTTTAGGGGGTCAAATCAAAGATTCCAAAGTGGCACTCAGCCCCTATCCTAACCCTAACCCTAACCCTAACCCTAACCCTAACCCTAACCCTAACCCTAACCCTAACCCTAACCCTCGTAGAGACTTGGAAACTGCTTCCGTCGAACATAATACGACCACGAGCTTTCCAACGGTACCATCCATTAGCAAATGATCCACTCCTAGCAAAAGTTACAGACCTTTGAACTTGCTTTTCGCTGATTGGACGAGAAGACAAGGTCCCACCCCTTCCTCATTAGTATTACTGGAATCAGGGTACATGAAAATGGGGGGGTAGCCGAAGTGTAGAGCAAATGATCCACTGTTTAGGGGGTCAAATCAAAGATTCCAAAGTGGCACTCTTGCCCTATCCTAACCCTAACCCTAACCCTAACCCTAACCCTTACCTCATTTTACCCCCTTAATCTAACCCTAACCCTAACCCTAACCAACCCTAACCCTAACCCTAACCCTAACCCTAAGATTCCAAAGTGGCACTCAGCCCCTATCCTAACCCTAACCCCTAACCCTAACCCTAACCCTAACCCTAACCCTCCGAACGGAAGGTCGTAGAGACTTGAAAACAGCTTCGTTGGAAAGCTAGACCACGAAATAGGTCTGACGCGACCAGGTTTCGAAGCTCTAGGACCTTCCTATCAAAAGTTATTCAAATAAAACACTTTTTACCCATGATCCTTTGCTCCAATCGCGAAAACGACACCGTCAGCCAGGTTTCGATTTGGGCCGGTGGCCCAAAAGTGGCTTTTACCCCCTATCCTAACCCTAACCCTAACCCTAACCCTAACCCTAACCCTAAACCCTAACCCTAACCCTAACCCTAACCCTAACCCTAACCCTAAATTTTCGCTCCATTCATTTTCAATGCGATACACATTTCCGGTCATAACTTCCGAACGGAAGGTCGTAGAGACTTGGAAACTGCTTCCGTCGAACATAATACGACCACGAGCTTTCCAACGGTACCATCCATGAGCAAATGATCCACTCCTAGCAAAAGTTACAGACCTTTGAACTTGCTTTTCGCTGATTGGACGAGAAGACAAGGTCCCACCCCTTCCTCATTAGTATTACTGGAATCAGGGTACCCGAAAATGGGGGGGTAGCCGAAGTGTAGAGCAAATGATCCACTGTTTAGGGGGTCAAATCAAAGATTCCAAAGTGGCACTCTTGCCCTACCCTAACCCTAACCCTAACCCTAACCCTAACCCTAACCCTAACCCTAACCCTAACCCATACTCCTGACTTACCACACATGAGTAAGCTGTGCTGGGTACACCCATTCTGGAGAATCTCAAGGACCACTGGGGCCAGACTAAAGAGTCCAACACTTACCATGTCTGTTATACTTACCCTAACCAGAGGTAAAAGAAATACAAAATCAGTCATCAGAAAGTGAATCAAACGACTCAAAATGGCCTGAAACGTGCTCCTTAACACTTTCTGGAGGGTCGTTTTTGGACAAAACACTTAGTGTAATTTTTACACCAATTCGCGCCCATTCATTTCCTATGGGGGGACGTTTTGCCCTATATCTCCAGAACAGAAGGTCGGAGAGCTTCGAAACCCGAATCCGTCGGATATATTTAGGGGTCTAGCTCTGCAACAAGACCAACCACGAGTCTCTACGACCTTCGGAAGCTGAGATAAAAAATACGATTTTTTTTTTTTTTTTTTTTAGATTTTCTCCCACTTCCCAAAGTCGTAGAAGGTCGAGGGTGGGCTCGTTGGAAAGCTAGACCCCTAATTATGTCTGACGCGAGCAGGTTCCGAAGCTCTAGGACCTTCCTATCAAAAGTTATTCAAAAAAAACACTTTTTACCCATGATCCTTTGCTCCAATCGCGAAAACGACACCATTTTGGAAGTAGTTGTCACCTAGGAGCCGTATATATACGTTGCTAAGCTAAGTTATAGCTTGCTTAGCAAGTTATAGCTTGCTAAGCTAGGCTAAGCTAACTTTGAGCCGGCTCAAAGGTGGC
The DNA here is from genome assembly GCF_033807715.1 of Cololabis saira. Taxonomy (NCBI): domain Eukaryota; kingdom Metazoa; phylum Chordata; class Actinopteri; order Beloniformes; family Belonidae; genus Cololabis; species Cololabis saira. Next base: position 750,987 of record NW_026906190.1, on the reverse strand, counting down.
TAAACCCCCCTATCCTAACCCTAACCCTAACCCTAACCCTAACCCTAACCCTAACCCTAACCCTAACCCTAACCCTAACCCTAACCCTAACCCTAACCCACGAGCTTTCCAACGGTACCATCCATTAGCAAATGATCCACTCCTAGCAAAAGTTACAGACCTTTGAACTTGCTTTTCGCTGATTGGACGAGAAGACAAGGTCCCACCCCTTCCTCATTAGTATTACTGGAATCAGGGTACATGAAAATGGGGGGGTAGCCGAAGTGTAGAGCAAATGATCCACTGTTTAGGGGGTCAAATCAAAGATTCCAAAGTGGCACTCTTGCCCTATCCTAACCCTAACCCTAACCCTAACCCTAACCCTTACCTCATTTTACCCCCTTAATCTAACCCTAACCCTAACCCTAACCAACCCTAACCCTAACCCTAACCCTAACCCTAAGATTCCAAAGTGGCACTCAGCCCCTATCCTAACCCTAACCCCTAACCCTAACCCTAACCCTAACCCTAACCCTCCGAACGGAAGGTCGTAGAGACTTGAAAACAGCTTCGTTGGAAAGCTAGACCACGAAATAGGTCTGACGCGACCAGGTTTCGAAGCTCTAGGACCTTCCTATCAAAAGTTATTCAAATAAAACACTTTTTACCCATGATCCTTTGCTCCAATCGCGAAAACGACACCGTCAGCCAGGTTTCGATTTGGGCCGGTGGCCCAAAAGTGGCTTTTACCCCCTATCCTAACCCTAACCCTAACCCTGACTTAGTGAAAATCTTAGAAAATTTACAAGTATTTTTCCCAAAAGAAGTTTGTTTAATATAGGTACCTATCGACTCCAAATGGCCTGAAACGTGCTCCTAACTACTTTCTGGGTGAACCTTTTTCACCAAAACACTTAGTCAAATTTCAGGAAATTTTCGTCAAATTTCACAATTATTTTTTCCCAAAAAAACTTTGTTTATAGGTACGTATCGACTCCAAATGGCCTAAAACGTGCTCCTAAACACTTTCTGGGGGAACTTTTTTCACCAAAACACTTAGTCAAATTTCAGGAAATTATCGCTCCATTCATTTTCAATGCGATACACATTTCCGGTCATAACTTCCGAACGGAAGGTCGTAGAGACTTGGAAACTGCTTCCGTCGAACATAATACGACCACGAGCTTTCCAACGGTACCATCCATGAGCAAATGATCCACTCCTAGCAAAAGTTACAGACCTTTGAACTTGCTTTTCGCTGATTGGACGAGAAGACAAGGTCCCACCCCTTCCTCATTAGTATTACTGGAATCAGGGTACATGAAAATGGGGGGGTAGCCGAAGTGTAGAGCAAATGATCCACTGTTTAGGGGGTCAAATCAAAGATTCCAAAGTGGCACTCTTGCCCTATCCTAACCCTAACCCTAACCCTAACCCTAACCCTAACCCTAACCCTAACCCTAACCCTATCTAACCCTAACCCTAACCCTAACCCTGCTAAGCTAGGCTAAGCTAACTTTGAGCCGGCTCAAAAGTGGCTAAACCCCCCTAACCCTAACCCTAACCCTAACCCGAACCTTTTTCACCAAAACACTTAGTCAAATTTCAGGAAATTTTCGCTCCATTCATTTTCAATGCGATACACATTTCCGGTCATAACTTCCGAACGGAAGGTCGTAGAGACTTGGAAACTGCTTCCGTCGAACATAATACGACCACGAGCTTTCCAACGGTACCATCCATTAGCAAATGATCCACTCCTAGCAAAAGTTACAGACCTTTGAACTTGCTTTTCGCTGATTGGACGAGAAGACAAGGTCCCACCCCTTCCTCATTAGTATTACTGGAATCAGGGTACATGAAAATGGGGGGGTAGCCGAAGTGTAGAGCAAATGATCCACTGTTTAGGGGGTCAAATCAAAGATTCCAAAGTGGCACTCTTGCCCTATCCTAACCCTAACCCTAACCCTAACCCTTACCTCATTTTACCCCCTTAATCTAACCCTAACCCTAACCCTAACCAACCCTAACCCTAACCCTAACCCTAACCCTAAGATTCCAAAGTGGCACTCAGCCCCTATCCTAACCCTAACCCCTAACCCTAACCCTAACCCTAACCCTAACCCTCCGAACGGAAGGTCGTAGAGACTTGAAAACAGCTTCGTTGGAAAGCTAGACCACGAAATAGGTCTGACGCGACCAGGTTTCGAAGCTCTAGGACCTTCCTATCAAAAGTTATTCAAATAAAACACTTTTTACCCATGATCCTTTGCTCCAATCGCGAAAACGACACCGTCAGCCAGGTTTCGATTTGGGCCGGTGGCCCAAAAGTGGCTTTTACCCCCTATCCTAACCCTAACCCTAACCCTGACTTAGTGAAAATCTTAGAAAATTTACAAGTATTTTTCCCAAAAGAAGTTTGTTTAATATAGGTACCTATCGACTCCAAATGGCCTGAAACGTGCTCCTAACTACTTTCTGGGTGAACCTTTTTCACCAAAACACTTAGTCAAATTTCAGGAAATTTTCGTCAAATTTCACAATTATTTTTTCCCAAAAAAACTTTGTTTATAGGTACGTATCGACTCCAAATGGCCTAAAACGTGCTCCTAAACACTTTCTGGGGGAACTTTTTTCACCAAAACACTTAGTCAAATTTCAGGAAATTATCGCTCCATTCATTTTCAATGCGATACACATTTCCGGTCATAACTTCCGAACGGAAGGTCGTAGAGACTTGGAAACTGCTTCCGTCGAACATAATACGACCACGAGCTTTCCAACGGTACCATCCATGAGCAAATGATCCACTCCTAGCAAAAGTTACAGACCTTTGAACTTGCTTTTCGCTGATTGGACGAGAAGACAAGGTCCCACCCCTTCCTCATTAGTATTACTGGAATCGGGGTACCCGAAAATGGGGGGGTAGCCGAAGTGTCAAGCAAATGATCCACTGTTTAGGGGGTCAAATCAAAGATTCCAAAGTGGCACTCAGCCCCTATCCTAACCCTAACCCTAACCCTAACCCTAACCCTAACCCTAACCCTAACCCTAACCCTAACCCTAACCCTAACCCTAACCCTGAACTCAAACAGTTGACTTAGTGAAAATCTTAGAAAATTTACAAGTATTTTTTCCAAATAAAGTTTGTTTAATATAGGTACATATAGACTCCAAATGGCCTGAAACGTGCTCCTAAACACTTTCTGGGGGAACCTTTTTCACCAAAACACTTAGTCAAATTTCAGGAAATTTTCGCTCCATTCATTTTCAATGCGATACACATTTCCGGTCATAACTTCCGAACGGAAGGTCGTAGAGACTTGGAAACTGCTTCCGTCGAACATAATACGACCACGAGCTTTCCAACGGTACCATCCATGAGCAAATGATCCACTCCTAGCAAAAGTTACAGACCTTTGAACTTGCTTTTCGCTGATTGGACGAGAAGACAAGGTCCCACCCCTTCCTCATTAGTATTACTGGAATCAGGGTACACGAAAATGGGGGGGTAGCCGAAGTGTAGAGCAAATGATCCACTGTTTAGGGGGTCAAATCAAAGATTCCAAAGTGGCACTCAGCCCCTATCCTAACCCTAACCCTAACCCTAACCCTAACCCTAACCCTAACCCTAACCCTAACCCTAACCCTAACCCTAACCCTAACCCTAACCGCTAAAACGATTAAAATTTTATTTTTTTAAAAAAAAAACCTGACCTCCTTATATACCCACGAAAAAGACAGGACCACTTACTGACGGTTCTGAAAAAAAACTTCTGAGATCAAACCCCACCCACAACGATACAAATAACCCAATACAACCAAACTAAACTTTACTAGACTAAAAACACTACAAACAAATTCTCCTCACCAAGGGAATAAAGAATAAAATAAGGGATAAAAAATACAATAACACAATTTACCCGGATAACTTAATCCAGCCCATAAGAGAGGAATGTAACTATATTCCACCAACCCTATTATGAAATCTTAAAACCTAAGAACTTTAAGATCTCGGCCAATAAATAGGAAAGGAATGTAACTATATTCCACCAATCCTATTTTTAAATCTTAAAAACCTCTAACAACCGCTAAAACGATTAAAATTTTATTTTTTTAAAAAAAAAACCTGACCTCCTTATATACCCACGAAAAAGACAGGACCACTTACTGACGGTTCTGAAAAAAAACTTCTGAGATCAAACCCCACCCACAACGATACAAATAACCCAATACAACCAGACTAAACTTTACTAGACTAAAAACACTACAAACAAGTTCTCCTCACCAAGGGAATAAATAATAAAATAAGGAATAAAAAATACATAACACAATTCACCCGGAGAACTTAATCTATCCCACAAGAGAGGAATGTAACTACATTCCACCAATCCTATTATTAAATCTTAAAAACCTCTAAGAACTTTAATAACTCGACCAATAAATAGGAAAGGAATGTAACTATATTCCACCAATCCTATTTTTAAATCTTGAAACCTCTAAGAACTTTAATAACTCGACCAATAAATAGGAGAGGAATGCAACTGTATTCCACCAATCCTATTATTAAATCTTTAAACCTCTAAGAACTTTAATATCTCGACCAATAAATAGGAGAGGAATGCAACTGTATTCCACCAATCCTATTATTAAATCTTAAAAACCTCTAACAACCGCTAAAACGATTAAAATTATTTTTTTAAACTGACCTCCTTATATACCCACGGAAAAGACAGGACCGCTTACTGACGGTTCTGAAAAAACTTCTGAGATCAAACCCCGCCCGCAACGATCAAAATAACCCAATACAACCAAACTAAACTTTAATGGACTAAAAAAACTACAATACAAGTTCTCCCCACCAAGGGAATAAAAAATAAAATAAGGAATAAAAAATACAATAACACAATTTACCCGGAGAGCTTAATCCAGCCCATAAGAGAGGAATGTAACTATATTCCACCAATCCTGTTATTAAATCTTAAAAACCCCTAGAACTTTAATATCTCGACCAATAAATAGGAGAGGAATGTAACTATATTCCACCAATCCTATTTTTAAATCTTAAAAACCTCTAACAACCGCTAAAACGATTAAAATTTTATTTTTTTAAAAAAACCTGACCTCCTTATATACCCACGAAAAAGACAGGACCACTTACTGACGGTTCTGAAAAAAACTTCTGAGATCAAACCCCACCCACAACGATACAAATAACCCAATACAACCAGACTAAACTTTACTAGACTAAAAACACTACAAACAAGTTCTCCTCACCAAGGGAATAAATAATAAAATAAGGAATAAAAAATACAATAACACAATTCACCCGGAGAACTTAATCTATCCCACAAGAGAGGAATGTAACTATATTCCACCAATCCTATTATTAAATCTTAAAAACCCCTAAGAACTTTAATAACTCGACCAATAAATAGGAAAGGAATGTAACTATATTCCACCAATCCTATTTTTAAATCTTGAAACCTCTAAGAACTTTAATAACTCGACCAATAAATAGGAGAGGAATGCAACTGTATTCCACCAATCCTATTATTAAATCTTTAAACCTCTAAGAACTTTAATATCTCGACCAATAAATAGGAGAGGAATGCAACTGTATTCCACCAATCCTATTATTAAATCTTAAAAACCTCTAACAACCGCTAAAACGATTAAAATTATTTTTTTAAACTGACCTCGTTATATACCCACGGAAAAGACAGGACCGCTTACTGACGGTTCTGAAAAAACTTCTGAGATCAAACCCCGCCCGCAACGATCAAAATAACCCAATACAACCAAACTAAACTTTAATGGACTAAAAAAACTACAATACAAGTTCTCCCCACCAAGGGAATAAAAAATAAAATAAGGAATAAAAAATACAATAACACAATTTACCCGGAGAGCTTAATCCAGCCCATAAGAGAGGAATGTAACTATATTCCACCAGTCCTGTTATTAAATCTTAAAAACCTCTAAGAACTTTAATATCTCGACCAATAAATAGGAGAGGAATGTAACTATATTCCACCAATCCTATTTTTTTAAATCTTAAAAACCTCTAACAACCGCTAAAACGATTAAAACAATTTTTTAAAACCTGACCTTTTTTATATACCCACGAAAAAGACAGGACCGCTTACTGACGGTTCTGAAGACAACTTCTGAGATCGAACCCCACCCACAATGATACAAATAACCCAATACAACCAGACTAAACTTTACCAGACTAAAAACACTACAAACAAGTTCTCCTCACCAAGGGAATAAAGAATAAAATAAGGAACAAAAAATACAATAACACAATTTACCCGGAGAACTTAATCCATCCCACAAGACAGGAATGCAATTATATTCCACCAATCCTGTTATTAAATCTTAAAAACCTCTAAGAACTTTAGTATCTCGACCAATAAATAGGAGAGGAATGTAACTATATTCCACCAATCCTATTTTTAATCCTAAAAACCTCTAACAACCGCTAAAACGATTAAAATTATTGTTTTAAAAACTGACCTCTTTATATACCCACAAAAAAGACAGGACCGCTTACTGACGGTTCTGCAAAAAACTTCTGAGATCAAACCCCACCCAGAACGATACAAATAACCCAATACAACCAAACTAAACTTTACTAGACTAAAAACACTACAAAACAAGTTCTCCACACCAAGGGAATAAAGAATAAAATAAGGAATAAAAAATACAATAACACAATTTACCCGGAGAACTTAATCCTTAATCCAAACACAGCCAACTCCAACCAAAACAAACCCGACAACCAACTACAAACGAACTTGGATACACACAAATAAAAAAAAGAATGGACTGAAACCACAAGAATAAAATAAGAAAACAAAAGAAATTATCCAACCAAGAAGAAAAACATCGGAAAAAGTACTTCAACACACAAAACAAAACTACAACAAGGATGATCACCTGGATTAAGAGGCAACCGGGACCCCACGGGCACACACCAGAGGATAACAGGGGACAGAAATAACACCTGAAGTACACTTGATGACCACAAGACTTGAAGATTTCCTGCTGAAGATCCCAAGAACCTCCAGGGCAACCACTCCAGAAAAAATCAAAAGCTCTTTTGAGAGCTATGAGCAAATTTTCCTCCTCCGCCAAGCCTCCAGAAGAACAACCAGCCCCATGGACCACGGACCTCCTCCTCCAAGCCTCCAGAAGAACGGCCAGCCACACGGACCACGGACCAGGCCTCCTCCTCCTCCAAGCCTCCAGAAGAACGACCAACCTCATGGACCACGGACCTCCTCCTCCAAGCCTCCAGAAGAACAGCCAGCCCCACGGACCAGAGAAACACCGACTTCACAGCCGACACAGACACCGTTCAAGGTAAGTTAACAAAGTAACTCTCACTAGGGAACACCTCTCAAGGTAAGTGAACAAAGTAACTCCCACTAGGGAATACCTCAATCTCCTTCCAAAACTAATATTATGGGACTAAAAAAAAGGTAACAATTCCTAAAATACCAAAACCTTATAAACAAAAAATACATGAAAATAGAAAACAAAACGATGAATATAAAAATAACCGACGGTGACAGTGTTTACAATAAATGTTCATAAATATTTTACTGTACCCTGAGTAAATATAAGACCCTTCGGAAAACCAAAAAATATTAATTGGGCACTGGACGACCTTGGACTCGATCAACCCAAGGGGGCCACTAGCGCGGAGGGCGTCTGGTATTCCCACGGCCGAAACGCCTGTTGATCCGCTAGATACCACTGACGAAAGTCCAGAAATTCATATTAGGTACCAATAATTACTATCTCCTCCCGGGCCTCCAGGAGGGATAATAATGAAGGTTATTCTAAACTAGGAATAATACACCTAAAACCGACCTCCAAACAAACAGGGTCACCCTCTAATTAATTCAAATCTACTGATCTATGGATCTCATTACATTCATCTTATAAAACATTTCAGCCACAAGAGATCTTCGGATCTCATTACATTCATCTTATAAAACATTTCAGCCACAAGAGATCTTCGGATCTCATTACATTCATCTTATAAAACATTTCAGCCACAAGAGATCTTCGGATCTCATTACATTCATCTTATAAAACATTTCAGCCACAAGAGATCTTCGGATCTCATTACATTCATCTTATAAACATTTCAGCCACAAGAGATCTTCGGATCTCATTACATTCATATTATAAACATTTCAGCCACAAGAGATCTTCGGATCTCAGTACATTCATCTTATAAACATTTCAAGAGGTCTTCGGACCTTATTACATTCATCTTATAAACATTTCAAGAGGTCTTCGGATCTCATTACATTCATCTTATAAACATTTCAGCCACAAGAGATCTTCGGATCTCATTACATTCATCTTATAAACATTTCAGCCACAAGATGTCTCCGGACCTTATCACATTTATCTTACACACACACATTTAGAACCCCAACCCTGACCCTAACCCTAACCCTGACCCTAAACCTAACCCTGACCCTAACCCTAACCCTAACCCTGGCCCCAACCCAAACCCTAACCCTAAACCTAACCCCGGCCCTAAACCTAACCCTAACCATAACCCTAACCCTGACCCTAACCCTAAAAACCTAAACCTAACCCTGACCCTAACCCTAACCCTAACCCTGGCCCCAACCCAAACCCTAACCCTAAACCTAACCCCGGCCCTAACCCTAACCCTAACCCTGACCCTAACCCTAACCCTGGCCCCAACCCCACCCCTAAACTTAAACCTAACCCAAACAATAACCCTAACCCCAACCCAAAATCCTAAACTTAACCCTAACCCGAATCCTAATTTCAACCTTAACCTTAAAGCAAAACCCTAAACTTAAACTAAACCCTAATCTTAACCCTAATCTTAAGCTACACAAACAAATTCTAACCCGAACCCCAAATCCGAAAAACCGCTCCAAAAAGAACCCCCCTCACCTCTCCTCTCTGAACTATCAACCCACCAACCAAACCCCCCCCCTTTCCCCCCCCCCCCCCCCCCCTTCTTCTCCCCTTCCAAAACTCACAACTGTCCTCTCATATTGCACCCACTAGCCACAGACGAAGACACCGGATCCTCCACAATCCGACTGCACGCATAAGGGGTACCCAGTTACCTTGATACACCATACAGCACATCTCACATCAAAACTCTGAAACTATTCAGAGGTCTCGCACCATACGCTACTGACAAAAGTACTTTAGTGCATACGGATCTCAACTGGATGTACGATGTGAGAGTGCAACACTACCTTCTGCGAACTCTGGTAACGCCTACGAGCGTTAGGAGGCAGTAGCGTATTGGTTTCCCGCAGGGAGCCGTTGAACACAAACCCTAACCCTAACCCTAACCCTAACCCTAACCCTAACCCTAACCCAAATCCTAATTTCAACCTTAACCTTAAAGCAAAACCCTAAACTTAAACTAAACCCTAACCTTAACCCTAATCTTAAGCTACACAAACAAACTCTAACCCGAACCCCAAATCCTAAAAACCGCTCCAAAAAAAACCCCCCCTCACCTCTCCTCTCTGAACTATCAACCCACCAACCAAACTCCCCCCCTTCTTCTCCCCTTCCAAAACTCACAACTGTCCTCTCATATTACACCCACTAGCCACAGACGAAGACACCGGATCCTCCACAATCCGACTGCACGCATAAGGGGTACCTAGTGACCTTGATTCACCATACAGCACATCTCACATCAAAACTCTGAAACTATTCAGAGGTCTCGCACCATACGCTACTGACAAAAGTACTTTAGTGCATACGGATCTCAACTGGATGTACGATGTGAGAGTGCAACACTACCTTCTGCGAACTCTGGTAACGCCTACGAGCGTTAGGAGGCAGTAGCGTATTGGTTTCCCGCAGGGAGCCGTTGAACACAAACCCTAACCCTAACCCTAACCCTGAACACAAACCCTAACCCTAACCCTAATCATCTCCTGGGGACTTGCCTGAACTCAAACAGTTGACTTAGTGAAAATCTTAGAAAATTTACAAGTATTTTTTCCAAATAAAGTTTGTTTAATATAGGTACATATAGACTCCAAATGGCCTGAAACGTGCTCCTAAACACTTTCTGGGGGAACCTTTTTCACCAAAACACTTAGTCAAATTTCAGGAAATTTTCGCTCCATTCATTTTCAATGCGATACACATTTCCGGTCATAACTTCCGAACGGAAGGTCGTAGAGACTTGGAAACTGCTTCCGTCGAACATAATACGACCACGAGCTTTCCAACGGTACCATCCATGAGCAAATGATCCACTCCTAGCAAAAGTTACAGACCTTTGAACTTGCTTTTCGCTGATTGGACGAGAAGACAAGGTCCCACCCCTTCCTCATTAGTATTACTGGAATCAGGGTACACGAAAATGGGGGGGTAGCCGAAGTGTAGAGCAAATGATCCACTGTTTAGGGGGTCAAATCAAAGATTCCAAAGTGGCACTCAGCCCCTATCCTAACCCTAACCCTAACCCTAACCCTAACCCTAACCCTAACCCTAACCCTAACCCTAACCCTAACCCTCGTAGAGACTTGGAAACTGCTTCCGTCGAACATAATACGACCACGAGCTTTCCAACGGTACCATCCATTAGCAAATGATCCACTCCTAGCAAAAGTTACAGACCTTTGAACTTGCTTTTCGCTGATTGGACGAGAAGACAAGGTCCCACCCCTTCCTCATTAGTATTACTGGAATCAGGGTACATGAAAATGGGGGGGTAGCCGAAGTGTAGAGCAAATGATCCACTGTTTAGGGGGTCAAATCAAAGATTCCAAAGTGGCACTCTTGCCCTATCCTAACCCTAACCCTAACCCTAACCCTAACCCTTACCTCATTTTACCCCCTTAATCTAACCCTAACCCTAACCCTAACCAACCCTAACCCTAACCCTAACCCTAACCCTAAGATTCCAAAGTGGCACTCAGCCCCTATCCTAACCCTAACCCCTAACCCTAACCCTAACCCTAACCCTAACCCTCCGAACGGAAGGTCGTAGAGACTTGAAAACAGCTTCGTTGGAAAGCTAGACCACGAAATAGGTCTGACGCGACCAGGTTTCGAAGCTCTAGGACCTTCCTATCAAAAGTTATTCAAATAAAACACTTTTTACCCATGATCCTTTGCTCCAATCGCGAAAACGACACCGTCAGCCAGGTTTCGATTTGGGCCGGTGGCCCAAAAGTGGCTTTTACCCCCTATCCTAACCCTAACCCTAACCCTAACCCTAACCCTAACCCTAACCCTAAACCCTAACCCTAACCCTAACCCTAACCCTAACCCTAACCCTAACCCTAACCCTAAATTTTCGCTCCATTCATTTTCAATGCGATACACATTTCCGGTCATAACTTCCGAACGGAAGGTCGTAGAGACTTGGAAACTGCTTCCGTCGAACATAATACGACCACGAGCTTTCCAACGGTACCATCCATGAGCAAATGATCCACTCCTAGCAAAAGTTACAGACCTTTGAACTTGCTTTTCGCTGATTGGACGAGAAGACAAGGTCCCACCCCTTCCTCATTAGTATTACTGGAATCAGGGTACCCGAAAATGGGGGGGTAGCCGAAGTGTAGAGCAAATGATCCACTGTTTAGGGGGTCAAATCAAAGATTCCAAAGTGGCACTCTTGCCCTACCCTAACCCTAACCCTAACCCTAACCCTAACCCTAACCCTAACCCTAACCCTAACCCATACTCCTGACTTACCACACATGAGTAAGCTGTGCTGGGTACACCCATTCTGGAGAATCTCAAGGACCACTGGGGCCAGACTAAAGAGTCCAACACTTACCATGTCTGTTATACTTACCCTAACCAGAGGTAAAAGAAATACAAAATCAGTCATCAGAAAGTGAATCAAACGACTCAAAATGGCCTGAAACGTGCTCCTTAACACTTTCTGGAGGGTCGTTTTTGGACAAAACACTTAGTGTAATTTTTACACCAATTCGCGCCCATTCATTTCCTATGGGGGGACGTTTTGCCCTATATCTCCAGAACAGAAGGTCGGAGAGCTTCGAAACCCGAATCCGTCGGATATATTTAGGGGTCTAGCTCTGCAACAAGACCAACCACGAGTCTCTACGACCTTCGGAAGCTGAGATAAAAAATACGATTTTTTTTTTTTTTTTTTTTAGATTTTCTCCCACTTCCCAAAGTCGTAGAAGGTCGAGGGTGGGCTCGTTGGAAAGCTAGACCCCTAATTATGTCTGACGCGAGCAGGTTCCGAAGCTCTAGGACCTTCCTATCAAAAGTTATTCAAAAAAAACACTTTTTACCCATGATCCTTTGCTCCAATCGCGAAAACGACACCATTTTGGAAGTAGTTGTCACCTAGGAGCCGTATATATACGTTGCTAAGCTAAGTTATAGCTTGCTTAGCAAGTTATAGCTTGCTAAGCTAGGCTAAGCTAACTTTGAGCCGGCTCAAAGGTGGCTAAACCCCCCTATCCTAACCCTAACCCTAACCCAAAGATTCCAAAGTGGCACTCTTGCCCTATCCTAACCCTAACCCTAACCCTAACCCTAACCCTAACCCCTAACCCCTAACCCCAACCCTAACCCTAACCCTAACCCTAACCCTAACCCTTCCCCCCACCATAAACCTAACCCTAACCCTTTCCCAAATCCTAACCTTAACCCTTTCCCCCCCACCGTAACCCTAACCCTAACCCAAACCCACCCTAACCTTAACCCCAACCTCACCCTGACTTGGATCGCACCAGGAAATTCAGGATTCCATCCTTCTCTTTCCTTCCCTCGCACAGCGTGGGAGTGAGAGGGACAGGGTAACAGCCCGGTCCGGCGGGGGAGAGTTCTGTCCGTCCCGACACCTCTCCCTGGCCCTGTCCCTTCTCCACATTTTTTTCACAATTTTTTTACAAATTTTTTTCAGAACTATAAAGGACTCCATCCTTCTCTTTCCTTCCCTCGCACTGCGTGGGAGTGAGAGGGACAGGGTAACAGCCCGGTCCGGCGGGGGAAAGCGCTGTCCGTCCAGACACCTCTCCCTGGCCCTGTCCCTTCTCAAACCTCCACATTTTTACAATTTTTTTTTACAATTTTTTTTCTAGAAATCTGAGGGAGGCTCCCAAATCTTTACAAACATTATTTTATTATATTACATATTTGGTATATATATATATTTTTTCAGAAATATAAGGGTGGTTCCCACTTTTTTACAAACACATATTATTTCCAGAGATCTAAGGGTGGTTCCCACTTTTGTACAAACACATATTTCCAGAAATCTAAGGGTGATTCCCACATTGTTACAAACAGATATGATTTCCAGAACTCTAAAGGAGGTTCCCACGTTTTTACAAAGACATATTATTTCCAGAACTCTAAGGGGGGTCCCCACAATTTTACAAACACACAGGAACACACAAAACATTTTTTTCAGAACTTAAAGGGGAGTTCCCATATTTTTACAAAATAATTTTTCTAGTACTCTGAGGGAGTCTCCATTTTGTTATGAACTTTGTTTTACTAAGGGATGGTGCGAAAATGGAACGGAGAGATGCGGACGACGTGCGTCGGCCAGTGCATTGCCTTTGAACCCTGCAAACTGCCCAGTCGTCGGACGAAGCAGGGGGTTCATCGAGAGAGCTTTAAACATCTAACCCTAACCCTAACCCTAACCCTAACCCCTAACCCCTAACCCCTAACCCTAACCCTAACCCTAACCCTAAGTTATTAGCGAATGGGCTATAGCCCATACCTCATTTTACCCCCTTAATCTAACCCTAACCCTAACCCTAACCCTAACCCTAACCCTAACCCTAACCCTAACCCTCGCACAGCGTGGGAGTGAGAGGGACAGGGTAACAGCCCGGTCCGGCGGGGGAGAGTTCTGTCCGTCCCGACACCTCTCCCTGGCCCTGTCCCTTCTCCACATTTTTTTCACAATTTTTTTACAAATTTTTTTCAGAACTATAAAGGACTCCATCCTTCTCTTTCCTTCCCTCGCACTGCGTGGGAGTGAGAGGGACAGGGTAACAGCCCGGTCCGGCGGGGGAAAGCGCTGTCCGTCCAGACACCTCTCCCTGGCCCTGTCCCTTCTCAAACCTCCACATTTTTACAATTTTTTTTTACAATTTTTTTTCTAGAAATCTGAGGGAGGCTCCCAAATCTTTACAAACATTATTTTATTATATTACATATTTGGTATATATATATATTTTTTCAGAAATATAAGGGTGGTTCCCACTTTTTTACAAACACATATTATTTCCAGAGATCTAAGGGTGGTTCCCACTTTTGTACAAACACATATTTCCAGAAATCTAAGGGTGATTCCCACATTGTTACAAACAGATATGATTTCCAGAACTCTAAAGGAGGTTCCCACGTTTTTACAAAGACATATTATTTCCAGAACTCTAAGGGGGGTCCCCACAATTTTACAAACACACAGGAACACACAAAACATTTTTTTCAGAACTTAAAGGGGAGTTCCCATATTTTTACAAAATAATTTTTCTAGTACTCTGAGGGAGTCTCCATTTTGTTATGAACTTTGTTTTACTAAGGGATGGTGCGAAAATGGAACGGAGAGATGCGGACGACGTGCGTCGGCCAGTGCATTGCCTTTGAACCCTGCAAACTGCCCAGTCGTCGGACGAAGCAGGGGGTTCATCGAGAGAGCTTTAAACATCTAACCCTAACCCTAACCCTAACCCTAACCCCTAACCCCTAACCCCTAACCCTAACCCTAACCCTAACCCTAAGTTATTAGCGAATGGGCTATAGCCCATACCTCATTTTACCCCCTTAATCTAACCCTAACCCTAACCCTAACCCTAACCCTAACCAGAGGTAAAAGAAATACAAAATCAGTCATCAGAAAGTGAATCAAACGACTCAAAATGGCCTGAAACGTGCTCCTTAACACTTTCTGGAGGGTCGTTTTTGGACAAAACACTTAGTGTAATTTTTACACCAATTCGCGCCCATTCATTTCCTATGGGGGGACGTTTTGCCCTATATCTCCAGAACAGAAGGTCGGAGAGCTTCGAAACCCGAATCCGTCGGATATGTTTGGGGGTCTAGCTCTCCAACAGGACCAACCACGAGTCTCTACGACCTTCGGAAGCTGAGATAAAAAATACGATTTTTTTTTTTTTTTTTTTTAGATTTTCTCCCACTTCCCAAGGTCGTAGAGGGTCGGGGCTGGGCTCGTTGGAGAGCTAGACCCCTAATTATGTCTGACGCGAGCAGGTTCCGAAGCTCTAGGACCTTCCTATCAAAAGTTATTCAAAAAAAACACTTTTTACCCATGATCCTTTGCTCCAATCGCGAAAACGACACAATTTTGGAAGTAGTTGTCACCTAGGAGCCGTATATATACGTTGCTAAGCTAAGTTATAGCTTGCTTAGCAAGTTATAGCTTGCTAAGCTAGGCTAAGCTAACTTTGAGCCGGCTCAAAGGTGGCTAAACCCCCCTATCCTAACCCTAACCCTAACCCTAACCCTAACCCTAACCCTAACCCTAACCCTAACCCTAACCCTAACCATCTCCTGGGGACTTGCCTGAACTCAAACAGTTGACTTAGTGAAAATCTTAGAAAATTTACAAGTATTTTTCCCAAAGAAAGTTTGTTTAATATAGGTACCCATCGACTCCAAATGGCCTGAAACGTGCTCCTAACTACTTTCTGGGTGAACCTTTTTCACCAAAACACTTAGTCAAATTTCAGGAAATTATCGCTCCATTCATTTTCAATGCGATACACATTTCCGGTCATAACTTCCGAACGGAAGGTCGTAGAGACTTGGAAACTGCTTCCGTCGAACATAATACGACCACGAGCTTTCCAACGGTACCATCCATGAGCAAATGATCCACTCCTAGCAAAAGTTACAGACCTTTGAACTTGCTTTTCGCTGATTGGACGAGAAGACAAGGTCCCACCCCTTCCTCATTAGTATTACTGGAATCAGGGTACCCGAAAATGGGGGGGTAGCCGAAGTGTAGAGCAAATGATCCACTGTTTAGGGGGTCAAATCAAAGATTCCAAAGTGGCACTCTTGCCCTAACCCTAACCCTAACCCTAACCCTAACCCTAACCCTAACCCTAACCCTAACCCTAACCCATACTCCTGACTTACCACACATGAGTAAGCTGTGCTGGGTACACCCATTCTGGAGAATCTCAAGGACCACTGGGGCCAGACTAAAGAGTCCAACACTTACCATGTCTGTTATACTTACCCTAACCAGAGGTAAAAGAAATACAAAATCAGTCATCAGAAAGTGAATCAAACGACTCAAAATGGCCTGAAACGTGCTCCTTAACACTTTCTGGAGGGTCGTTTTTGGACAAAACACTTAGTGTAATTTTTACACCAATTCGCGCCCATTCATTTCCTATGGGGGGACGTTTTGCCCTATATCTCCAGAACAGAAGGTCGGAGAGCTTCGAAACCCGAATCCGTCGGATATATTTAGGGGTCTAGCTCTGCAACAAGACCAACCACGAGTCTCTACGACCTTCGGAAGCTGAGATAAAAAATACGATTTTTTTTTTTTTTTTTTTTTAGATTTTCTCCCACTTCCCAAAGTCGTAGAAGGTCGAGGGTGGGCTCGTTGGAAAGCTAGACCCCTAATTATGTCTGACGCGAGCAGGTTCCGAAGCTCTAGGACCTTCCTATCAAAAGTTATTCAAAAAAAACACTTTTTACCCATGATCCTTTGCTCCAATCGCGAAAACGACACCATTTTGGAAGTAGTTGTCACCTAGGAGCCGTATATATACGTTGCTAAGCTAAGTTATAGCTTGCTTAGCAAGTTATAGCTTGCTAAGCTAGGCTAAGCTAACTTTGAGCCGGCTCAAAGGTGGCTAAACCCCCCTATCCTAACCCTAACCCTAACCCTAACCCTAACCCTAACCCTAACCCTAACCCTAACCCTAACCCTAACCCTGGGACCTTACCTCATTTTACCCCCTTAATCTAACCCTAACCCTAACCCTAACCCTAACCCAAGCAAATGATCCACTGTTTAGGGGGTCAAATCAAAGATTCCAAAGTGGCACTCTTGCCTTATCCTAACCCTAACCCTAACCCTAACCCTAACCATCTCCTGGGGACTTGCCTGAACTCAACCAGTTGACTTAGTGAAAATCTTAGAAAATTTACAAGTATTTTTCCCCAAAAAAGTTTGTGTAATATAGGTACGTATCGACTCCAAATGGCCTGAAACGTGCTCCTAACTACTTTCTGGGTGAACCTTTTTCACCAAAACACTTAGTCAAATTTCAGGAAATTTTCGCTCCATTCATTTTCAATGCGATACACATTTCCGGTCATAACTTCCGAACGGAAGGTCGTAGAGACTTGGAAACTGCTTCCGTCGAACATAATACGACCACGAGCTTTCCAACGGTACCATCCATGAGCAAATGATCCACTCCTAGCAAAAGTTACAGACCTTTGAACTTGCTTTTCGCTGATTGGACGAGAAGACAAGGTCCCACCCCTTCCTCATTAGTATTCCTGGAATCAGGGTACATGAAAATGGGGGGGTAGCCGAAGTGTCAAGCAAATGATCCACTGTTTAGGGGGTCAAATCAAAGATTCCAAAGTGGCACTCTTGCCTTATCCTAACCCTAACCCTAACCCTAACCCTAACCCTAACCCTAACCCTAACCCTAACCCTAACCCTACACTGACCTGTTGTCTCTACTACTAATCAAACTTAAACTTGTTCATTGACCTGTTGTCTCCACTATTAATCTAACTTTAGGTGGATAGTACGGTCAAGAGAGCTATGACGACGTGCGCCGGCCGGTGCATTACCTTTGGTCCCTGTAAACCACCGAGTCGACGGACGAGGTGGGGGGATCATCGAGAAACCTGAAAAATCTAACCCTAACCCTAACCCTAACCCTAACCCTAACCCTAACACTTGCCTGAACTCAAACAGTGGACTTAGTGAAAATCTTGAAAAAATTACAAGTATTTATCCAAAAAAAAGGTTAGGGTTATAGGTACATATCGACTCCAAATGGCCTGAAACGTGCTCCTAAACACTTTCTGGGGGAACACTTTTCAACAAAACACTTAGTGAAATTTCAGGAAATTTTCGCTCCATTCATTTCCAATGCGATACACATTTCCGGTCATAACTTCCGAACGGAAGGTCGTAGAGACTTGAAAACAGCTTCGTTGGAAAGCTAGACCACGAAATAGGTCTGACGCGACCAGGTTCCGAAGCTCTAGGACCTTCCTATCAAAAGTTATTCAAATAAAACACTTTTTACCCATGATCCTTTGCTCCAATCGCGAAAACGACACCGTCAGCCAGGTTTCGATTTGGGCCGGTGGCCCAAAAGTGGCTAAACCCCCCTATCCTAACCCTAACCCTAACCCTAACCCTAACCCTAACCCTAACCCTAACCCTAAACCCGAATCCGTCGGATATATTTAGGGGTCTAGCTCTCCAACAAGACCAACCACGAGTCTCTACGACCTTCAGAAGCTGAAATATAAAATATGATTTTTTTGGTTTTTTTT
Organism: Cololabis saira; assembly: GCF_033807715.1. Taxonomy (NCBI): domain Eukaryota; kingdom Metazoa; phylum Chordata; class Actinopteri; order Beloniformes; family Belonidae; genus Cololabis; species Cololabis saira. The sequence goes on along the minus strand of NW_026906190.1, from coordinate 732,447 downwards.
TTAAGATTTTCTCCCACTTCCCAAAGTCGTAGAAGGTCGAGGGTGGGCTCGTTGGAAAGCTAGACCCCTAATTATGTCTGACGCGAGCAGGTTCCGAAGCTCTACGACCTTCCTATCAAAAGTTATTCAAAAAAAACACTTTTTACCCATGATCCTTTGCTCCAATCGCGAAAACGACACCGTTTGCGAAGTAGTTATCACCTAGGAGCCCTATATATACATGCTAAGCTAAGTTATATCTTGGTTAGCAATTTTTAGCTTGCTAAGCTAGGCTAAGCTAACTTTGAGCCGGCTCAAAAGTGGCTATTACCCCCTATCCTAACCCTAACCCTAACCCTAACCCTAACCCTAACCCTAACCCTAACCCTAACCCACCATACAGCACATCTCACATCAAAACTCTGAAACTATTCAGAGGTCTCGCACCATACGCTACTGACAAAAGTACTTTAGTGCATACGGATCTCAACTGGATGTACGATGTGAGAGTGCAACACTACCTTCTGCGAACTCTGGTAACGCCTACGAGCGTTAGGAGGCAGTAGCGTATTGGTTTCCCGCAGGGAGCCGTTGAACACAAACCCTAACCCCTAACCCCTAACCCCTAACCCTAACCCTAACCCTAACCCTATTTACAAGTATTTTTCCCAAAAAAAGTTTGTTTAATATAGGTACCTATCGACTCCAAATGGCCTAAAACGTGCCCCTAAACACTTTCTGGGTGAACCTTTTTCACCAAAACACTTAGTCAAATTTCAGGAAATTTTCGCTCCATTCATTTTCAATGCGATACACATTTCCGGTCATAACTTCCGAACGGAAGGTCGTAGAGACTTGGAAACTGCTTCCGTCGAACATAATACGACCACGAGCTTTCCAACGGTACCATCCATTAGCAAATGATCCACTCCTAGCAAAAGTTACAGACCTTTGAACTTGCTTTTCGCTGATTGGACGAGAAGACAAGGTCCCACCCCTTCCTCATTAGTATTACTGGAATCAGGGTACATGAAAATGGGGGGGTAGCCGAAGTGTAGAGCAAATGATCCACTGTTTAGGGGGTCAAATCAAAGATTCCAAAGTGGCACTCAGCCCCTATCCTAACCCTAACCCTAACCCTAACCCTAACCCTAACCCTAACCCTAACCCTAACCCTAACCCTAACCCACCATACAGCACATCTCACATCAAAACTCTGAAACTATTCAGAGGTCTCGCACCATACGCTACTGACAAAAGTACTTTAGTGCATACGGATCTCAACTGGATGTACGATGTGAGAGTGCAACACTACCTTCTGCGAACTCTGGTAACGCCTACGAGCGTTAGGAGGCAGTAGCGTATTGGTTTCCCGCAGGGAGCCGTTGAACACAAACCCTAACCCCTAACCCCTAACCCCTAACCCCTAACCCTAACCCTAACCCTATTTACAAGTATTTTTCCCAAAAAAAGTTTGTTTAATATAGGTACCTATCGACTCCAAATGGCCTAAAACGTGCCCCTAAACACTTTCTGGGTGAACCTTTTTCACCAAAACACTTAGTCAAATTTCAGGAAATTTTCGCTCCATTCATTTTCAATGCGATACACATTTCCGGTCATAACTTCCGAACGGAAGGTCGTAGAGACTTGGAAACTGCTTCCGTCGAACATAATACGACCACGAGCTTTCCAACGGTACCATCCATTAGCAAATGATCCACTCCTAGCAAAAGTTACAGACCTTTGAACTTGCTTTTCGCTGATTGGACGAGAAGACAAGGTCCCACCCCTTCCTCATTAGTATTACTGGAATCAGGGTACATGAAAATGGGGGGGTAGCCGAAGTGTAGAGCAAATGATCCACTGTTTAGGGGGTCAAATCAAAGATTCCAAAGTGGCACTCAGCCCCTATCCTAACCCTAACCCTAACCCTAACCCTAACCCTAACCCTAACCCTAACCCCTAACCCCTAACCCTAACCCTAACCCTAACCCTAACCCTAACCCTCCTAACCCTCCTAACCCTAACCCTAACTCTAACCTTAACCCTCCTGGGGACTTGCCTGAACGCAAACAGTTGAATTAGTGAAAATCTTGGAAAATTTACAAGTATTTTTCAAAAGAAAATATGTTTAAAATAGGTACCTATCGACTCCAAATGGCCTGAAACGTGCTCCTAAACACTTTCTGGGGGAACTTTTTTCACCAAAACACTTAGTCAAATTTCAGGAAATTATCGCTCCATTCATTTTCAATGCGATACACATTTCCGGTCATAACTTCCGAACGGAAGGTCGTAGAGACTTGGAAACTGCTTCCGTCGAACATAATACGACCACGAGCTTTCCAAGGGTACCATCCATTAGCAAATGATCCACTCCTAGCAAAAGTTACAGACCTTTGAACTTGCTTTTCGCTGATTGGACGAGAGGACAAGGTCCCACCCCTTCCTCATTAGTATTACTGGAATCAGGGTACATGAAAATGGGGGGGTAGCCGAAGTGTAGAGCAAATGATCCACTGTTTAGGGGGTCAAATCAAAGATTCCAAAGTGGCACTCTTGCCTTATCCTAACCCTAACCCTAACCCTAACCCTAACCCTAACCCTAACCCTAACCCTCCTAACCCTCCTAACCCTAACCCTAACTCTAACCTTAACCCTCCTGGGGACTTGCCTGAACGCAAACAGTTGAATTAGTGAAAATCTTGGAAAATTTACAAGTATTTTTCAAAAGAAAATATGTTTAAAATAGGTACCTATCGACTCCAAATGGCCTGAAACGTGCTCCTAAACACTTTCTGGGGGAACTTTTTTCACCAAAACACTTAGTCAAATTTCAGGAAATTATCGCTCCATTCATTTTCAATGCGATACACATTTCCGGTCATAACTTCCGAACGGAAGGTCGTAGAGACTTGGAAACTGCTTCCGTCGAACATAATACGACCACGAGCTTTCCAAGGGTACCATCCATGAGCAAATGATCCACTCCTAGCAAAAGTTACAGACCTTTGAACTTGCTTTTCGCTGATTGGACGAGAGGACAAGGTCCCACCCCTTCCTCATTAGTATTACTGGAATCAGGGTACATGAAAATGGGGGGGTAGCCGAAGTGTAGAGCAAATGATCCACTGTTTAGGGGGTCAAATCAAAGATTCCAAAGTGGCACTCTTGCCTTATCCTAACCCTAACCCTAACCCTAACCCTAACCCTAACCCTAACCCTAACCCTAACCCTTCCCACCGGACCCCAAACCTGACCCCAACCTGACCCCAACCTGACCCCCCCACCCCAACCCCAAAATCCTAACCTTAACCAGGGTAATTTTGTGAATGTATGGAAAGTTAAAGGGGGTGCCATGTCAAAATTATGTTTTACCAGGAAGTCAAAAATACCCTGATGCCAGGAAATTACCTGAGGTACTTTTTCCAGGAAGATAAAAATACCCTGATGCCAGGAATCACCTGAAGAAGGCACACTTTTGCCGAAACGTCGTGAATATTCAGCCAAAAAATTAAGGGACACAGAAAGACAAGTTTAATTCAATTTGCAGAAATGGAGGGAAAGATGAAAGGACAAAATTCCTATAAAAGGGGAGGGGTTTAGTGGGTAAATTTGGCCGGAAGGCCAGTGCATTTCCGGCTCTCCTCCGGGTGAGCCGGTTCAGTCCCCCTTACCTTACCCGCCCGTGCCTCCGGCCTGTTTCCCACCGGACCCCAAACCTGACCCCAACCTGACCCCAACCTGACCCCCCCACCCCAACCCCAAAATCCTAACCTTAACCAGGGTAATTTTGTGAATGTATGGAAAGTTAAAGGGGGTGCCATGTCAAAATTATGTTTTACCAGGAAGTCAAAAATACCCTGATGCCAGGAAATTACCTGAGGTACTTTTTCCAGGAAGATAAAAATACCCTGATGCCAGGAATCACCTGAAGAAGGCACACTTTTGCCGAAACGTCGTGAATATTCAGCCAAAAAATTAAGGGACACAGAAAGACAAGTTTAATTCAATTTGCAGAAATGGAGGGAAAGATGAAAGGACAAAATTCCTATAAAAGGGGAGGGGTTTAGTGGGTAAATTTGGCCGGAAGGCCAGTGCATTTCCGGCTCTCCTCCGGGTGAGCCGGTTCAGTCCCCCTTACCTTACCCGCCCGTGCCTCCGGCCTGTTTCCCACCGGACCCCAAACCTGACCCCAACCTGACCCCAACCTGACCCCCCCACCCCAACCCCAAAATCCTAACCTTAACCAGGGTAATTTTGTGAATGTATGGAAAGTTAAAGGGGGTGCCATGTCAAAATTATGTTTTACCAGGAAGTCAAAAATACCCTGATGCCAGGAAATTACCTGAGGTACTTTTTCCAGGAAGATAAAAATACCCTGATGCCAGGAATCACCTGAAGAAGGCACACTTTTGCCGAAACGTCGTGAATATTCAGCCAAAAAATTAAGGGACACAGAAAGACAAGTTTAATTCAATTTGCAGAAATGGAGGGAAAGATGAAAGGACAAAATTCCTATAAAAGGGGAGGGGTTTAGTGGGTAAATTTGGCCGGAAGGCCAGTGCATTTCCGGCTCTCCTCCGGGTGAGCCGGTTCAGTCCCCCTTACCTTACCCGCCCGTGCCTCCGGCCTGTTTCCCACCGGACCCCAAACCTGACCCCAACCTGACCCCAACCTGACCCCCCCACCCCAACCCCAAAATCCTAACCTTAACCAGGGTAATTTTGTGAATGTATGGAAAGTTAAAGGGGGTGCCATGTCAAAATTATGTTTTACCAGGAAGTCAAAAATACCCTGATGCCAGGAAATTACCTGAGGTACTTTTTCCAGGAAGATAAAAATACCCTGATGCCAGGAATCACCTGAAGAAGGCACACTTTTGCCGAAACGTCGTGAATATTCAGCCAAAAAATTAAGGGACACAGAAAGACAAGTTTAATTCAATTTGCAGAAATGGAGGGAAAGATGAAAGGACAAAATTCCTATAAAAGGGGAGGGGTTTAGTGGGTAAATTTGGCCGGAAGGCCAGTGCATTTCCGGCTCTCCTCCGGGTGAGCCGGTTCAGTCCCCCTTACCTTACCCGCCCGTGCCTCCGGCCTGTTTCCCACCGGACCCCAAACCTGACCCCAACCTGACCCCAACCTGACCCCCCCACCCCAACCCCAAAATCCTAACCTTAACCAGGGTAATTTTGTGAATGTATGGAAAGTTAAAGGGGGTGCCATGTCAAAATTATGTTTTACCAGGAAGTCAAAAATACCCTGATGCCAGGAAATTACCTGAGGTACTTTTTCCAGGAAGATAAAAATACCCTGATGCCAGGAATCACCTGAAGAAGGCACACTTTTGCCGAAACGTCGTGAATATTCAGCCAAAAAATTAAGGGACACAGAAAGACAAGTTTAATTCAATTTGCAGAAATGGAGGGAAAGATGAAAGGACAAAATTCCTATAAAAGGGGAGGGGTTTAGTGGGTAAATTTGGCCGGAAGGCCAGTGCATTTCCGGCTCTCCTCCGGGTGAGCCGGTTCAGTCCCCCTTACCTTACCCGCCCGTGCCTCCGGCCTGTTTCCCACCGGACCCCAAACCTGACCCCAACCTGACCCCAACCTGACCCCCCCACCCCAACCCCAAAATCCTAACCTTAACCAGGGTAATTTTGTGAATGTATGGAAAGTTAAAGGGGGTGCCATGTCAAAATTATGTTTTACCAGGAAGTCAAAAATACCCTGATGCCAGGAAATTACCTGAGGTACTTTTTCCAGGAAGATAAAAATACCCTGATGCCAGGAATCACCTGAAGAAGGCACACTTTTGCCGAAACGTCGTGAATATTCAGCCAAAAAATTAAGGGACACAGAAAGACAAGTTTAATTCAATTTGCAGAAATGGAGGGAAAGATGAAAGGACAAAATTCCTATAAAAGGGGAGGGGTTTAGTGGGTAAATTTGGCCGGAAGGCCAGTGCATTTCCGGCTCTCCTCCGGGTGAGCCGGTTCAGTCCCCCTTACCTTACCCGCCCGTGCCTCCGGCCTGTTTCCCACCGGACCCCAAACCTGACCCCAACCTGACCCCAACCTGACCCCCCCACCCCAACCCCAAAATCCTAACCTTAACCAGGGTAATTTTGTGAATGTATGGAAAGTTAAAGGGGGTGCCATGTCAAAATTATGTTTTACCAGGAAGTCAAAAATACCCTGATGCCAGGAAATTACCTGAGGTACTTTTTCCAGGAAGATAAAAATACCCTGATGCCAGGAATCACCTGAAGAAGGCACACTTTTGCCGAAACGTCGTGAATATTCAGCCAAAAAATTAAGGGACACAGAAAGACAAGTTTAATTCAATTTGCAGAAATGGAGGGAAAGATGAAAGGACAAAATTCCTATAAAAGGGGAGGGGTTTAGTGGGTAAATTTGGCCGGAAGGCCAGTGCATTTCCGGCTCTCCTCCGGGTGAGCCGGTTCAGTCCCCCTTACCTTACCCGCCCGTGCCTCCGGCCTGTTTCCCACCGGACCCCAAACCTGACCCCAACCTGACCCCAACCTGACCCCCCCACCCCAACCCCAAAATCCTAACCTTAACCAGGGTAATTTTGTGAATGTATGGAAAGTTAAAGGGGGTGCCATGTCAAAATTATGTTTTACCAGGAAGTCAAAAATACCCTGATGCCAGGAAATTACCTGAGGTACTTTTTCCAGGAAGATAAAAATACCCTGATGCCAGGAATCACCTGAAGAAGGCACACTTTTGCCGAAACGTCGTGAATATTCAGCCAAAAAATTAAGGGACACAGAAAGACAAGTTTAATTCAATTTGCAGAAATGGAGGGAAAGATGAAAGGACAAAATTCCTATAAAAGGGGAGGGGTTTAGTGGGTAAATTTGGCCGGAAGGCCAGTGCATTTCCGGCTCTCCTCCGGGTGAGCCGGTTCAGTCCCCCTTACCTAACCCTAACCCTAACCCTAACCCTAACCCTAACCCTAACCCTAACCCTAACCCTAACCCTAACCCTAACTTTTTTCACCAAAACACTTAGTCAAATTTCAGGAAATTATCGCTCCATTCATTTTCAATGCGATACACATTTCCGGTCATAACTTCCGAACGGAAGGTCGTAGAGACTTGGAAACTGCTTCCGTCGAACATAATACGACCACGAGCTTTCCAACGGTACCATCCATGAGCAAATGATCCACTCCTAGCAAAAGTTACAGACCTTTGAACTTGCTTTTCGCTGATTGGACGAGAAGACAAGGTCCCACCCCTTCCTCATTAGTATTACTGGAATCAGGGTACCCGAAAATGGGGGGGTAGCCGAAGTGTAGAGCAAATGATCCACTGTTTAGGGGGTCAAATCAAAGATTCCAAAGTGGCACTCTTGCCCTACCCTAACCCTAACCCTAACCCTAACCCTAACCCTATCCTAACCCTAACCCTAACCCTAACCAACCCTAACCCTAACCAACCCTAACCCTAAACAACTAACCCTAACCAGAGGTAAAAGAAATACAAAATCAGTCATCAGAAAGTGAATCAAACGACTCAAAATGACCTGAAACGTGCTCCTTAACACTTTCTGGAGGGTCGTTTTTGGACAAAACACTTAGTGTAATTTTTACATCTTTTCGCGCCCATTCGTTTCCTATGGAGGGACGTTTTTCCCTATATCTCCAGACCAGAAGGTCGTAGAGCTTCGAAACCCGAATCCGTCGGACATATTTCGGGGTCTAGCTCTCCAATAAGACCAACCCTGAGTCTCTACGACCTTCAGAGGCTGAGATATTTAAGATTTAAACTTTTTTCTGAGATTTTCTCCCACTTCCCAAAGTCGTAGAAGGTCGAGGGCGGGCTCGTTGGAAGGCTAGACCCCGAAATAGGTGTGACGCGACCAGGTTTCGAAGCTCTAGGAACTTCCTATCAAAAGTTATTAGCGGAAGGGTAATTTACCCTTACCTCATTTTACCCCCTTAATCTAACCCTAACCCTAACCCTAACCCTAACCCTTAAACTCTAACCCTAACCCTAACCCCTGACCCTAACCCTTATCCCAACCACATCCCAGCCTGGATCTACGAAGACGTTCACGACTCCACCCACCACCCTCCTCCTTCTCTCTTTCCCTCGTACTGCGTGGGAGCGAGAGGGGGCAGGATAACGGCCCCTCAAGGCGGGGGAGAGACCTGCCCCTATAAGGCAACTCTCCCTGGTCCTGTCCCCTCTCAACCAGATGTGAAGCCCTCTCAACCAGATGTGGAACTCTCAACCAGATGTGGAGCTTCCTCATCCCCGCCCTGGACCTGATCCCATCCCAACCTGGATCTACGAGGACATTCATGACTCCACCCATCACCTCCTCCTTCTTTTACTCCCTCGCTCTGCGTGGGAGTGTGAGAGGGGCAGGATAACGGCCCGTCAAGGCGGGGAAGAGACCTGCCCCTATAAGGCAACTCTTCCTGGTCCTGACCCCTCTCACCCAAATCTGTAACTGACCTTTTGTCTCTACTACTAATCAAACTTAAACTTGTTCATTGACCTGTTGTCTCCACTATTAATCTAACTTTCAGTGGATAGTACGGTCAAGAGAGCTATGACGACGTGCGCCGGCCTGTGCATTGCCTTTGGTCCCTGTAAACCACCGAGTCGACGGACGAGGTGGGGGGATCATCGAGAAACCTGAAAAATCTAACCCTACCCTAACCCTAACCCTGACTTGCCTGAACTCAAACAGTTGACTTAGTGAAAATCTTAGAAAATTTACAAGTATTTTTCCCAGAAAAAGTTTGTTTAAAATAGGTACCCACCGACTCCAAATGGCCTGAAACGTGCCCCTAAACACTTTCTGGGGGAACTTTTTTCACCAAAACACTTAGTCAAATTTCAGGAAATTTTCGCTCCATTCATTTTCAATGCGATACACATTTCCGGTCATAACTTCCGAACGGAAGGTCGTAGAGACTTGGAAACTGCTTCCGTCGAACATAATACGACCACGAGCTTTCCAACGGTACCATCCATGAGCAAATGATCCACTCCTAGCAAAAGTTACAGACCTTTGAACTTGCTTTTCGCTGATTGGACGAGAAGACAAGGTCCCACCCCTTCCTTTTTAGTATTCCTGGAATCAGGGTACATGAAAATGGGGGGGTAGCCGAAGTGTCAAGCAAATGATCCACTGTTTAGGGGGTCAAATCAAAGATTCCAAAGTGGCACTCAGCCCCTATCCTAACCCTAACCCTAACCCTAACCCTAACCCTAACCCTAACCCTAACCCTAACCCTAACCCTAACCCTAACCCTAACCCTAACCCTAACCCTAACCCTAATTTTTTATTTTTTGAATTTTTTGAATTTTTTGAAAAAATAAAAAAATAAAGTTTTCTTTCCAGAAACCTAATGGTGGTTCCCACTTTTTTACAAACACATATACACATTATTTCCAGAACTCTAAAGGATGTTCCCACAATTTTTACAAACACATATTATAAGTCTCCACATCTTTGCAAACACATTATTTCCAGAACTTTAAGCGAGGTTCCCATATTTCTACAAACACATATTATGTCCAGAACCTGGAGGGAGGTTCACACGATTTTACAAACACACATGAAACTTTTTTCTCCAAAACATTCTCACATTTTTACAAGGATTTTTTCCAGAATTTCCACTTTTGTATGAACTTTATTTTTGAAATGGATGGTGAAGAAATGGATCAGAAGAGCCGTGGAGCTGCCCAGTCGTCGGATGAAGGAGGGGATTCTTCGAGGGAGCCTCAACAACTAACCATAACCCTAACCCCAACCCTAACCTTAACCCTAAACCCTAGTCATTACCCTAACCCCTGACCCCTAACCTTAACCCTTAACCCCTAACCCTAACCCTGAACCCTTACCCTAACCCCAACCCCTAACCCTAACCCTTGACCTCTAACCCTAACCTTAACCCCGAACCCTTGCCCTAACCCCAAACCCTAACCCTTAATCATAAACCTAACCCCTGACCCCTAACCTTAACCCTAACCCCTGACCCTAACCCTTATCCCAACCACATCCCAGCCTGGATCTACGAAGACATTCACGACTCCACCCACCACCCTCCTCCTTCTTTCTTTCCCTCGTACTGCGTGGGAGCGAGAGGGGGCAGGATAACGGCCCGTCAAGGCGGGGGAGAGACCTGCCCCTATAAGGCAACTCTCCCTGGTCCTGACCCCTCTCAACCAGATGTGGAACTCTCTCAACCAGATGTGGAGCTCCCTCATCCCCACCCTGGACCTGATCCCATCCCAGCCTGGATCTACGAGGACATTCATGACTCCACCCATCACCTCCTCCTTCTTTTACTCCCTCGCTCTGCGTGGGAGTGTGAGAGGGGCAGGATAACGGCCCGTCAAGGCGGGGAAGAGACCTGCCCCTATAAGGCAACTCTTCCTGGTCCTGACCCCTCTCACCCAAATCTGTAACAGACCTGTTGTCTCTACTACTAATCAAACTTAAACTTGTTCATTGACCTGTTGTCTCCACTATTAATCTAACTTTAGGTGGATAGTACGGTCAAGAGAGCTATGACGACGTGCGCCGGCCTGTGCATTACCTTTGGTCCCTGTAAACCACCGAGTCGACGGACGAGGTGGGGGGATCATCGAGAAACCTGAAAAATCTAACCCTAGCCCGTGCCTTCGGACAGCCTAGCTCTATTTACAACAGACCACTATGTACTATCCACAGCAGGCCGCTCTGTTCCTGCACGAGGTCAGTAACCTGACCAGAATGTAGAATAGAAATAATTCCATCTCTAAAGAAGGTTTTAATCGAAGGATGATAAATTACATGTGGTGCCTTTAATGATTAAATACTCCCTAGCGGGTAAAACCAGGCACAACAACCTTTATTAGGACCCAGATCCCTTAAACAAAGAGATTTCCCTTCTTTTTATATTTAAAAAAAACCTAGCAAACAGAATCAACAAGAATCCACAATAACTGAACTTGAATATGACTCAACTATAACCATAAAATAACATGCCGCTCCACTCCGGCTCAATGTCATTAACCTGACCAGAATGTAGAATAAAAATGATTACGTCTTTAAAAATCAACTATAACTGAACTTGAATATGACTCAACTACAACCAAAAAGTAACATGCCGCTCCACTCCGGCTCAATGTCATTAACCTGACCAGAATGTAGAATAAAAATGATTACGTCTTTAAAAATCAACAACAACTGAACTTGAATATGACTCAACTACAACCATAAAATAACATGCCGCTCCACTCCGGCTCAATGTCATTAACCTGACCAGAATGTAGAATAAAAATGATTACGTCTTTAAAAATCAACAACAACTGAACTTGAATATGACTCAACTACAACCAAAAAGTAACATGCCGCTCCACTCCGGCTCAATGTCATTAACCTGACCAGAATGTAGAATAAAAATGATTACGTCTTTAAAAATCAACAACAACTGAACTTGAATATGACTCAACTACAACCATAAAATAACATGCCGCTCCACTCCGGCTCAATGTCATTAACCTGACCAGAATGTAGAATAAAAATGATTACGTCTTTAAAAATCAACAACAACTGAACTTGAATATGACTCAACTACAACCAAAAAGTAACATGCCGCTCCACTCCGGCTCAATGTCATTAACCTGACCAGAATGTAGAATAAAAATGATTACGTCTCTAAAAAATCAGCAATAACTGAACTTTAATTATCTTAATAATTAAATATTAACATTATAAAAGATTAAAAATACAGGGGATGATTTTAATTATTAAATGTATACATTTATAACATGATTATTTCGTTTTTTTAAATTTACCGGATCAACCGGATGCAGCAGAAAAAGAAAAGATTTAACCAAATGATAGAAAATACAGGTGATTATTTTAATTATTAAATATATACATATTGAACATGATTATTTAGATTTTTAAATCTCACCGGATTACCCGGATGCAGCAGAAAAATAAAAGACTTAACCAAATGATAGAAAATACAGGCGATTATTTTAATTAATAAATAAATATATACAGATATAACATGCTTATTTAATTACCGGATCAACCGGATACAGCAGAAAAAGAAAAAGATTTAATCAAAGGTTGAAAAATACAGGTGGTTCTTTAATGATTAAACACTCCCTAGTGGTTAAAAGCGGGCATAACAGCCTTAATTAGGACCCTTATTCCATAACAAAGAGACCCCCCTATTTTTAAATATCTAGCAGTAAGGGGAACCGAGTAATTACATTTTACTTTTAACCATATTAGACGATTAGAAAACCCAGTTGAATTCTGGGTAAACCTACGGGGGACCTAATTATCTTAATAGCTCTGTAATTACAAATAAAAATATGGACATATGGGGTATTTTCGGACAGCTCTAAATGAGATCTTACTAATTATAAGGTTTTTAGAACATTTTTTTTGAAACCATAACGGAGTAGGACTGTAAGAAATATGACCTCCACTCACAGCCCAGTCTAAAAAACGAGTTTTCACAAATTCTGTAGTCATGCGGTTTATGAGACACAGAATTACTTTGCCATGGGTGAAGAGGACCATTCTTCATCCTTCCTCTTCGTCACCCTGCTCCAAAAAAAAGGTGGGGGCTGCCTTGTGATGTCACAGACCCTCCTGTGCTGGAATTCAATGGTAAGTATGCCTTTTTCATGAAAAATTCACCTTGTTTTATAAAAATAATAATAATAATAATACTATTTAAATAAATAATAATAATAATAATAATTATAATAATTAAATTCATAATAATAATAAACATAATAATTATATAATAAGTTTTATAATATATAAAAAAATATAGCCTTCCTACCGTAATTATAATAACTTTAACTCTGTAATATTACTCATAAAATTAGATTTTAACTTATCTTTATACTAAAATGGACACACCCTGGGAACTGATCATCCCGGCGGGGCCCACCCTGTGGTGAGGGTGTCTAGTGGTAATGGCCGAAACACCCCGTGATCCCGGGGTTCACTACTGATGATGTGTCCTATAAATAGACTTAAAATAGACATAAAATAGACATAAAATAGAATTTAAAATAAGATTGTTAGACAATTAAAGAAACTAACCTCTACAACAACAAACTCTCCACCCTATCTTAGTGGAGAGTTACAATACTTAAACAACAAAAAAAACTTTCCAACAATGAAATGCTTAAAATACAAGGAAATGCTGCCATTTTTTCCAGAACTCCAAGGAAGATTCATACAGCTTCACAAACAAAGAATTCTTTTATTATTTTTATATATATATATATTTTTTTATATTTTTTTATTTTTAATTTTTTATTTTTTGAATTTTTTGAATTTTTTGAAAAAATAAAAAAATAAAGTTTTCTTTCCAGAAACCTAATGGTGGTTCCCACTTTTTTACAAACACGTATACACATTATTTCCAGAACTCTAAAGGATGTTCCCACAATTTTTACAAACACATATTATAAGTCTCCACATCTTTGCAAACACATTATTTCCAGAACTTTAAGCGAGGTTCCCATATTTCTACAAACACATATTATGTCCAGAACCTGGAGGGAGGTTCACACGATTTTACAAACACACATGAAACTTTTTTCTCCAAAACATTCTCACATTTTTACAAGGATTTTTTCCAGAATTTCCACTTTTGTATGAACTTTATTTTTGAAATGGATGGTGAAGAAATGGATCAGAAGAGCCGTGGAGCTGCCCAGTCGTCGGATGAAGGAGGGGATTCTTCGAGGGAGCCTCAACAACTAACCATAACCCTAACCCCAACCCTAACCTTAACCCTAAACCCTAGTCATTACCCTAACCCCTGACCCCTAACCTTAACCCTTAACCCCTAACCCTAACCCTGAACCCTTACCCTAACCCCAACCCCTAACCCTAACCCTTGACCTCTAACCCTAACCTTAACCCCGAACCCTTGCCCTAACCCCAAACCCTAACCCTTAATCATAAACCTAACCCCTGACCCCTAACCTTAACCCTTAACTCTAACCCTAACCCCTGACCCTAACCCTTATCCCAACCACATCCCAGCCTGGATCTACGAAGACATTCACGACTCCACCCACCACCCTCCTCCTTCTTTCTTTCCCTCGTACTGCGTGGGAGCGAGAGGGGGCAGGATAACGGCCCGTCAAGGCGGGGGAGAGACCTGCCCCTATAAGGCAACTCTCCCTGGTCCTGACCCCTCTCAACCAGATGTGGAACTCTCTCAACCAGATGTGGAGCTCCCTCATCCCCACCCTGGACCTGATCCCATCCCAGCCTGGATCTACGAGGACATTCATGACTCCACCCATCACCTCCTCCTTCTTTTACTCCCTCGCTCTGCGTGGGAGTGTGAGAGGGGCAGGATAACGGCCCGTCAAGGCGGGGAAGAGACCTGCCCCTATAAGGCAACTCTTCCTGGTCCTGACCCCTCTCACCCAAATCTGTAACAGACCTGTTGTCTCTACTACTAATCAAACTTAAACTTGTTCATTGACCTGTTGTCTCCACTATTAATCTAACTTTAGGTGGATAGTACGGTCAAGAGAGCTATGACGACGTGCGCCGGCCTGTGCATTACCTTTGGTCCCTGTAAACCACCGAGTCGACGGACGAGGTGGGGGGATCATCGAGAAACCTGAAAAATCTAACCCTAACCCTAACCCTAACCCTAACCCTAACCCTAACCCTAACCCTAATTTCAGGAAATTTTCGCTCCATTCATTTCCAATGCGATACACATTTCCGGTCATAACTTTCGAACGGAAGGTCGTAGAGACTTGGAAACTGCTTCCGTCGAACATAATACGACCACGAGCTTTCCAACGGTACCATCCATGAGCAAATGATCCACTCCTAGCAAAAGTTACAGACCTTTGAACTTGCTTTTCGCTGATTGGACGAGAAGACAAGGTCCCACCCCTTCCTCATTAGTATTCCTGGAATCAGGGTACATGAAAATGGGGGGGTAGCCGAAGTGTCAAGCAAATGATCCACTGTTTAGGGGGTCAAATCAAAGATTCCAAAGTGGCACTCAGCCCCTATCCTAACCCTAACCCTAACCCTAACCCCTAACCCTAACCCTAACCCTAACCCTAACCCTAACCCTCTCCTCTCTGAACTATCAACCCAACCCCCCTTCCTCTCCCCTTCCAAAACTCACAACTGTCCTCTCACAATGCACCCACTAGCCACTACGAAGACACCGGATCCTCCGCAATCCGACTGCACACATAAGGTATACCCAGTGACCTTGATACACCATACAGCACATCTCACATCAAAACTCTGAAACTATTCAGAGGTCCCGCACCATACGCTACTGACAAAAGTACTTTAGTGCATACGGATCTCAACTGGATGTACGATGTGAGAGTGCAACACTACCTTCTGCGAACTCTGGTAACGCCTACGAGCGTTAGGAGGCAGTAGCGTATTGGTTTCCCGCAGGGAGCCGTTGAACACAAACCCTAACCCTAACCCGAACCTAACCATCTCCTGGGGACTTGCCTGAACTCAAACAGTTGACTTAGTGAAAATCTTGGAAAATGTACAAGTATTTTTCCCAAAAAAAGTTTGTTTAATATATGTACCTATCGACTCCAAATGGCCTGAAACGTGCTCCTAACTACTTTCTGGGTGAACTTTTTTCACCAAAACACTTGGTCAAATTTCAGGAAATTATCGCTCCATTCATTTTCAATGCGATACACATTTCCGGTCATAACTTCCGAACGGAAGGTCGTAGAGACTTGGAAACTGCTTCCGTCGAACATAATACGACCACGAGCTTTCCAACGGTACCATCCATGAGCAAATGATCCACTCCTAGCAAAAGTTACAGACCTTTGAACTTGCTTTTCGCTGATTGGACGAGAAGACAAGGTCCCACCCCTTCCTCATTAGTATTACTGGAATCAGGGTACCCGAAAATGGGGGGGTAGCCGAAGTGTAGAGCAAATGATCCACTGTTTAGGGGGTCAAATCAAAGATTCCAAAGTGGCACTCTTGCCCTACCCTAACCCTAACCCTAACCCTAACCCTAACCCTATCCTAACCCTAACCCTAACCCTAACCAACCCTAACCCTAACCAACCCTAACCCTAAACAACTAACCCTAACCAGAGGTAAAAGAAATACAAAATCAGTCATCAGAAAGTGAATCAAACGACTCAAAATGACCTGAAACGTGCTCCTTAACACTTTCTGGAGGGTCGTTTTTGGACAAAACACTTAGTGTAATTTTTACATCTTTTCGCGCCCATTCGTTTCCTATGGAGGGACGTTTTTCCCTATATCTCCAGACCAGAAGGTCGTAGAGCTTCGAAACCCGAATCCGTCGGACATATTTCGGGGTCTAGCTCTCCAATAAGACCAACCCTGAGTCTCTACGACCTTCAGAGGCTGAGATATTTAAGATTTAAACTTTTTTCTGAGATTTTCTCCCACTTCCCAAAGTCGTAGAAGGTCGAGGGCGGGCTCGTTGGAAGGCTAGACCCCGAAATAGGTGTGACGCGACCAGGTTTCGAAGCTCTAGGAACTTCCTATCAAAAGTTATTAGCGGAAGGGTAATTTACCCTTACCTCATTTTACCCCCTTAATCTAACCCTAACCCTAACCCTAACCCTAACCCTTAAACTCTAACCCTAACCCTAACCCCTGACCCTAACCCTTATCCCAACCACATCCCAGCCTGGATCTACGAAGACGTTCACGACTCCACCCACCACCCTCCTCCTTCTCTCTTTCCCTCGTACTGCGTGGGAGCGAGAGGGGGCAGGATAACGGCCCCTCAAGGCGGGGGAGAGACCTGCCCCTATAAGGCAACTCTCCCTGGTCCTGTCCCCTCTCAACCAGATGTGAAGCCCTCTCAACCAGATGTGGAACTCTCAACCAGATGTGGAGCTTCCTCATCCCCGCCCTGGACCTGATCCCATCCCAACCTGGATCTACGAGGACATTCATGACTCCACCCATCACCTCCTCCTTCTTTTACTCCCTCGCTCTGCGTGGGAGTGTGAGAGGGGCAGGATAACGGCCCGTCAAGGCGGGGAAGAGACCTGCCCCTATAAGGCAACTCTTCCTGGTCCTGACCCCTCTCACCCAAATCTGTAACTGACCTTTTGTCTCTACTACTAATCAAACTTAAACTTGTTCATTGACCTGTTGTCTCCACTATTAATCTAACTTTCAGTGGATAGTACGGTCAAGAGAGCTATGACGACGTGCGCCGGCCTGTGCATTGCCTTTGGTCCCTGTAAACCACCGAGTCGACGGACGAGGTGGGGGGATCATCGAGAAACCTGAAAAATCTAACCCTACCCTAACCCTAACCCTGACTTGCCTGAACTCAAACAGTTGACTTAGTGAAAATCTTAGAAAATTTACAAGTATTTTTCCCAGAAAAAGTTTGTTTAAAATAGGTACCCACCGACTCCAAATGGCCTGAAACGTGCCCCTAAACACTTTCTGGGGGAACTTTTTTCACCAAAACACTTAGTCAAATTTCAGGAAATTTTCGCTCCATTCATTTTCAATGCGATACACATTTCCGGTCATAACTTCCGAACGGAAGGTCGTAGAGACTTGGAAACTGCTTCCGTCGAACATAATACGACCACGAGCTTTCCAACGGTACCATCCATGAGCAAATGATCCACTCCTAGCAAAAGTTACAGACCTTTGAACTTGCTTTTCGCTGATTGGACGAGAAGACAAGGTCCCACCCCTTCCTTTTTAGTATTCCTGGAATCAGGGTACATGAAAATGGGGGGGTAGCCGAAGTGTCAAGCAAATGATCCACTGTTTAGGGGGTCAAATCAAAGATTCCAAAGTGGCACTCAGCCCCTATCCTAACCCTAACCCTAACCCTAACCCTAACCCTAACCCCTAACCCTAACCCTAACCCTAACCATCTCCTGGGGACTTGCCTGAACTCAAACAGTTGAATTAGTGAAAATCTTGGAAAATTTAGAAGTATTTTTTAAAAAATATATATGTTTAAAATAGGTACCCATCGACTCCAAATGGCCTGAAACGTGCTCCTAACTACTTTCTGGGTGAACCTTTTTCACCAAAACACTTAGTCAAATTTCAGGAAATTTTCGCTCCATTCATTTCCAATGCGATACACATTTCCGGTCATAACTTTCGAACGGAAGGTCGTAGAGACTTGGAAACTGCTTCCGTCGAACATAATACGACCACGAGCTTTCCAACGGTACCATCCATGAGCAAATGATCCACTCCTAGCAAAAGTTACAGACCTTTGAACTTGCTTTTCGCTGATTGGACGAGAAGACAAGGTCCCACCCCTTCCTCATTAGTATTACTGGAATCAGGGTACCCGAAAATGGGGGGGTAGCCGAAGTGTAGAGCAAATGATCCACTGTTTAGGGGGTCAAATCAAAGATTCCAAAGTGGCACTCTTGCCTTATCCTAACCCTAACCCTAACCCTAACCCTAACCCTAACCCTAACCCTAACCCTAACCCTAACCCTAACCCTAACCCTAACCCTAACAACTGAACTTGAATATGACTCAACTACAACCAAAAAGTAACATGCCGCTCCACTCCGGCTCAATGTCATTAACCTGACCAGAATGTAGAATAAAAATGATTACGTCTTTAAAAATCAACAACAACTGAACTTGAATATGACTCAACTACAACCATAAAATAACATGCCGCTCCACTCCGGCTCAATGTCATTAACCTGACCAGAATGTAGAATAAAAATGATTACGTCTTTAAAAATCAACAACAACTGAACTTGAATATGACTCAACTACAACCAAAAAGTAACATGCCGCTCCACTCCGGCTCAATGTCATTAACCTGACCAGAATGTAGAATAAAAATGATTACGTCTCTAAAAAATCAGCAATAACTGAACTTTAATTATCTTAATAATTAAATATTAACATTATAAAAGATTAAAAATACAGGGGATGATTTTAATTATTAAATGTATACATTTATAACATGATTATTTCGTTTTTTTAAATTTACCGGATCAACCGGATGCAGCAGAAAAAGAAAAGATTTAACCAAATGATAGAAAATACAGGTGATTATTTTAATTATTAAATATATACATATTGAACATGATTATTTAGATTTTTAAATCTCACCGGATTACCCGGATGCAGCAGAAAAATAAAAGACTTAACCAAATGATAGAAAATACAGGCGATTATTTTAATTAATAAATAAATATATACAGATATAACATGCTTATTTAATTACCGGATCAACCGGATACAGCAGAAAAAGAAAAAGATTTAATCAAAGGTTGAAAAATACAGGTGGTTCTTTAATGATTAAACACTCCCTAGTGGTTAAAAGCGGGCATAACAGCCTTAATTAGGACCCTTATTCCATAACAAAGAGACCCCCCTATTTTTAAATATCTAGCAGTAAGGGGAACCGAGTAATTACATTTTACTTTTAACCATATTAGACGATTAGAAAACCCAGTTGAATTCTGGGTAAACCTACGGGGGACCTAATTATCTTAATAGCTCTGTAATTACAAATAAAAATATGGACATATGGGGTATTTTCGGACAGCTCTAAATGAGATCTTACTAATTATAAGGTTTTTAGAACATTTTTTTTGAAACCATAACGGAGTAGGACTGTAAGAAATATGACCTCCACTCACAGCCCAGTCTAAAAAACGAGTTTTCACAAATTCTGTAGTCATGCGGTTTATGAGACACAGAATTACTTTGCCATGGGTGAAGAGGACCATTCTTCATCCTTCCTCTTCGTCACCCTGCTCCAAAAAAAAGGTGGGGGCTGCCTTGTGATGTCACAGACCCTCCTGTGCTGGAATTCAATGGTAAGTATGCCTTTTTCATGAAAAATTCACCTTGTTTTATAAAAATAATAATAATAATAATACTATTTAAATAAATAATAATAATAATAATAATTATAATAATTAAATTCATAATAATAATAAACATAATAATTATATAATAAGTTTTATAATATATAAAAAAATATAGCCTTCCTACCATAATTATAATAACTTTAACTCTGTAATATTACTCATAAAATTAGATTTTAACTTATCTTTATACTAAAATGGACACACCCTGGGAACTGATCATCCCGGCGGGGCCCACCCTGTGGTGAGGGTGTCTAGTGGTAATGGCCGAAACACCCCGTGATCCCGGGGTTCACTACTGATGATGTGTCCTATAAATAGACTTAAAATAGACATAAAATAGACATAAAATAGAATTTAAAATAAGATTGTTAGACAATTAAAGAAACTAACCTCTACAACAACAAACTCTCCACCCTATCTTAGTGGAGAGTTACAATACTTAAACAACAAAAAAAACTTTCCAACAATGAAATGCTTAAAATACAAGGAAATGCTGCCATTTTTTCCAGAACTCCAAGGAAGATTCATACAGCTTCACAAACAAAGAATTCTTTTATTATTTTTATATATATATATATTTTTTTATATTTTTTTATTTTTAATTTTTTATTTTTTGAATTTTTTGAATTTTTTGAAAAAATAAAAAAATAAAGTTTTCTTTCCAGAAACCTAATGGTGGTTCCCACTTTTTTACAAACACATATACACATTATTTCCAGAACTCTAAAGGATGTTCCCACAATTTTTACAAACACATATTATAAGTCTCCACATCTTTGCAAACACATTATTTCCAGAACTTTAAGCGAGGTTCCCATATTTCTACAAACACATATTATGTCCAGAACCTGGAGGGAGGTTCACACGATTTTACAAACACACATGAAACTTTTTTCTCCAAAACATTCTCACATTTTTACAAGGATTTTTTCCAGAATTTCCACTTTTGTATGAACTTTATTTTTGAAATGGATGGTGAAGAAATGGATCAGAAGAGCCGTGGAGCTGCCCAGTCGTCGGATGAAGGAGGGGATTCTTCGAGGGAGCCTCAACAACTAACCATAACCCTAACCCCAACCCTAACCTTAACCCTAAACCCTAGTCATTACCCTAACCCCTGACCCCTAACCTTAACCCTTAACCCCTAACCCTAACCCTGAACCCTTACCCTAACCCCAACCCCTAACCCTAACCCTTGACCTCTAACCCTAACCTTAACCCCGAACCCTTGCCCTAACCCCAAACCCTAACCCTTAATCATAAACCTAACCCCTGACCCCTAACCTTAACCCTAACCCCTGACCCTAACCCTTATCCCAACCACATCCCAGCCTGGATCTACGAAGACATTCACGACTCCACCCACCACCCTCCTCCTTCTTTCTTTCCCTCGTACTGCGTGGGAGCGAGAGGGGGCAGGATAACGGCCCGTCAAGGCGGGGGAGAGACCTGCCCCTATAAGGCAACTCTCCCTGGTCCTGACCCCTCTCAACCAGATGTGGAACTCTCTCAACCAGATGTGGAGCTCCCTCATCCCCACCCTGGACCTGATCCCATCCCAGCCTGGATCTACGAGGACATTCATGACTCCACCCATCACCTCCTCCTTCTTTTACTCCCTCGCTCTGCGTGGGAGTGTGAGAGGGGCAGGATAACGGCCCGTCAAGGCGGGGAAGAGACCTGCCCCTATAAGGCAACTCTTCCTGGTCCTGACCCCTCTCACCCAAATCTGTAACAGACCTGTTGTCTCTACTACTAATCAAACTTAAACTTGTTCATTGACCTGTTGTCTCCACTATTAATCTAACTTTAGGTGGATAGTACGGTCAAGAGAGCTATGACGACGTGCGCCGGCCTGTGCATTACCTTTGGTCCCTGTAAACCACCGAGTCGACGGACGAGGTGGGGGGATCATCGAGAAACCTGAAAAATCTAACCCTAGCCCGTGCCTTCGGACAGCCTAGCTCTATTTACAACAGACCACTATGTACTATCCACAGCAGGCCGCTCTGTTCCTGCACGAGGTCAGTAACCTGACCAGAATGTAGAATAGAAATAATTCCATCTCTAAAGAAGGTTTTAATCGAAGGATGATAAATTACATGTGGTGCCTTTAATGATTAAATACTCCCTAGCGGGTAAAACCAGGCACAACAACCTTTATTAGGACCCAGATCCCTTAAACAAAGAGATTTCCCTTCTTTTTATATTTAAAAAAAACCTAGCAAACAGAATCAACAAGAATCCACAATAACTGAACTTGAATATGACTCAACTATAACCATAAAATAACATGCCGCTCCACTCCGGCTCAATGTCATTAACCTGACCAGAATGTAGAATAAAAATGATTACGTCTTTAAAAATCAACTATAACTGAACTTGAATATGACTCAACTACAACCAAAAAGTAACATGCCGCTCCACTCCGGCTCAATGTCATTAACCTGACCAGAATGTAGAATAAAAATGATTACGTCTTTAAAAATCAACAACAACTGAACTTGAATATGACTCAACTACAACCATAAAATAACATGCCGCTCCACTCCGGCTCAATGTCATTAACCTGACCAGAATGTAGAATAAAAATGATTACGTCTTTAAAAATCAACAACAACTGAACTTGAATATGACTCAACTACAACCAAAAAGTAACATGCCGCTCCACTCCGGCTCAATGTCATTAACCTGACCAGAATGTAGAATAAAAATGATTACGTCTTTAAAAATCAACAACAACTGAACTTGAATATGACTCAACTACAACCATAAAATAACATGCCGCTCCACTCCGGCTCAATGTCATTAACCTGACCAGAATGTAGAATAAAAATGATTACGTCTTTAAAAATCAACAACAACTGAACTTGAATATGACTCAACTACAACCAAAAAGTAACATGCCGCTCCACTCCGGCTCAATGTCATTAACCTGACCAGAATGTAGAATAAAAATGATTACGTCTCTAAAAAATCAGCAATAACTGAACTTTAATTATCTTAATAATTAAATATTAACATTATAAAAGATTAAAAATACAGGGGATGATTTTAATTATTAAATGTATACATTTATAACATGATTATTTCGTTTTTTTAAATTTACCGGATCAACCGGATGCAGCAGAAAAAGAAAAGATTTAACCAAATGATAGAAAATACAGGTGATTATTTTAATTATTAAATATATACATATTGAACATGATTATTTAGATTTTTAAATCTCACCGGATTACCCGGATGCAGCAGAAAAATAAAAGACTTAACCAAATGATAGAAAATACAGGCGATTATTTTAATTAATAAATAAATATATACAGATATAACATGCTTATTTAATTACCGGATCAACCGGATACAGCAGAAAAAGAAAAAGATTTAATCAAAGGTTGAAAAATACAGGTGGTTCTTTAATGATTAAACACTCCCTAGTGGTTAAAAGCGGGCATAACAGCCTTAATTAGGACCCTTATTCCATAACAAAGAGACCCCCCTATTTTTAAATATCTAGCAGTAAGGGGAACCGAGTAATTACATTTTACTTTTAACCATATTAGACGATTAGAAAACCCAGTTGAATTCTGGGTAAACCTACGGGGGACCTAATTATCTTAATAGCTCTGTAATTACAAATAAAAATATGGACATATGGGGTATTTTCGGACAGCTCTAAATGAGATCTTACTAATTATAAGGTTTTTAGAACATTTTTTTTGAAACCATAACGGAGTAGGACTGTAAGAAATATGACCTCCACTCACAGCCCAGTCTAAAAAACGAGTTTTCACAAATTCTGTAGTCATGCGGTTTATGAGACACAGAATTACTTTGCCATGGGTGAAGAGGACCATTCTTCATCCTTCCTCTTCGTCACCCTGCTCCAAAAAAAAGGTGGGGGCTGCCTTGTGATGTCACAGACCCTCCTGTGCTGGAATTCAATGGTAAGTATGCCTTTTTCATGAAAAATTCACCTTGTTTTATAAAAATAATAATAATAATAATACTATTTAAATAAATAATAATAATAATAATAATTATAATAATTAAATTCATAATAATAATAAACATAATAATTATATAATAAGTTTTATAATATATAAAAAAATATAGCCTTCCTACCGTAATTATAATAACTTTAACTCTGTAATATTACTCATAAAATTAGATTTTAACTTATCTTTATACTAAAATGGACACACCCTGGGAACTGATCATCCCGGCGGGGCCCACCCTGTGGTGAGGGTGTCTAGTGGTAATGGCCGAAACACCCCGTGATCCCGGGGTTCACTACTGATGATGTGTCCTATAAATAGACTTAAAATAGACATAAAATAGACATAAAATAGAATTTAAAATAAGATTGTTAGACAATTAAAGAAACTAACCTCTACAACAACAAACTCTCCACCCTATCTTAGTGGAGAGTTACAATACTTAAACAACAAAAAAAACTTTCCAACAATGAAATGCTTAAAATACAAGGAAATGCTGCCATTTTTTCCAGAACTCCAAGGAAGATTCATACAGCTTCACAAACAAAGAATTCTTTTATTATTTTTATATATATATATATTTTTTTATATTTTTTTATTTTTAATTTTTTATTTTTTGAATTTTTTGAATTTTTTGAAAAAATAAAAAAATAAAGTTTTCTTTCCAGAAACCTAATGGTGGTTCCCACTTTTTTACAAACACGTATACACATTATTTCCAGAACTCTAAAGGATGTTCCCACAATTTTTACAAACACATATTATAAGTCTCCACATCTTTGCAAACACATTATTTCCAGAACTTTAAGCGAGGTTCCCATATTTCTACAAACACATATTATGTCCAGAACCTGGAGGGAGGTTCACACGATTTTACAAACACACATGAAACTTTTTTCTCCAAAACATTCTCACATTTTTACAAGGATTTTTTCCAGAATTTCCACTTTTGTATGAACTTTATTTTTGAAATGGATGGTGAAGAAATGGATCAGAAGAGCCGTGGAGCTGCCCAGTCGTCGGATGAAGGAGGGGATTCTTCGAGGGAGCCTCAACAACTAACCATAACCCTAACCCCAACCCTAACCTTAACCCTAAACCCTAGTCATTACCCTAACCCCTGACCCCTAACCTTAACCCTTAACCCCTAACCCTAACCCTGAACCCTTACCCTAACCCCAACCCCTAACCCTAACCCTTGACCTCTAACCCTAACCTTAACCCCGAACCCTTGCCCTAACCCCAAACCCTAACCCTTAATCATAAACCTAACCCCTGACCCCTAACCTTAACCCTTAACTCTAACCCTAACCCCTGACCCTAACCCTTATCCCAACCACATCCCAGCCTGGATCTACGAAGACATTCACGACTCCACCCACCACCCTCCTCCTTCTTTCTTTCCCTCGTACTGCGTGGGAGCGAGAGGGGGCAGGATAACGGCCCGTCAAGGCGGGGGAGAGACCTGCCCCTATAAGGCAACTCTCCCTGGTCCTGACCCCTCTCAACCAGATGTGGAACTCTCTCAACCAGATGTGGAGCTCCCTCATCCCCACCCTGGACCTGATCCCATCCCAGCCTGGATCTACGAGGACATTCATGACTCCACCCATCACCTCCTCCTTCTTTTACTCCCTCGCTCTGCGTGGGAGTGTGAGAGGGGCAGGATAACGGCCCGTCAAGGCGGGGAAGAGACCTGCCCCTATAAGGCAACTCTTCCTGGTCCTGACCCCTCTCACCCAAATCTGTAACAGACCTGTTGTCTCTACTACTAATCAAACTTAAACTTGTTCATTGACCTGTTGTCTCCACTATTAATCTAACTTTAGGTGGATAGTACGGTCAAGAGAGCTATGACGACGTGCGCCGGCCTGTGCATTACCTTTGGTCCCTGTAAACCACCGAGTCGACGGACGAGGTGGGGGGATCATCGAGAAACCTGAAAAATCTAACCCTAACCCTAACCCTAACCCTAACCCTAACCCTAACCCTAACCCTAATTTCAGGAAATTTTCGCTCCATTCATTTCCAATGCGATACACATTTCCGGTCATAACTTTCGAACGGAAGGTCGTAGAGACTTGGAAACTGCTTCCGTCGAACATAATACGACCACGAGCTTTCCAACGGTACCATCCATGAGCAAATGATCCACTCCTAGCAAAAGTTACAGACCTTTGAACTTGCTTTTCGCTGATTGGACGAGAAGACAAGGTCCCACCCCTTCCTCATTAGTATTCCTGGAATCAGGGTACATGAAAATGGGGGGGTAGCCGAAGTGTCAAGCAAATGATCCACTGTTTAGGGGGTCAAATCAAAGATTCCAAAGTGGCACTCAGCCCCTATCCTAACCCTAACCCTAACCCTAACCCCTAACCCTAACCCTAACCCTAACCCTAACCCTAACCCTCTCCTCTCTGAACTATCAACCCAACCCCCCTTCCTCTCCCCTTCCAAAACTCACAACTGTCCTCTCACAATGCACCCACTAGCCACTACGAAGACACCGGATCCTCCGCAATCCGACTGCACACATAAGGTATACCCAGTGACCTTGATACACCATACAGCACATCTCACATCAAAACTCTGAAACTATTCAGAGGTCCCGCACCATACGCTACTGACAAAAGTACTTTAGTGCATACGGATCTCAACTGGATGTACGATGTGAGAGTGCAACACTACCTTCTGCGAACTCTGGTAACGCCTACGAGCGTTAGGAGGCAGTAGCGTATTGGTTTCCCGCAGGGAGCCGTTGAACACAAACCCTAACCCTAACCCGAACCTAACCATCTCCTGGGGACTTGCCTGAACTCAAACAGTTGACTTAGTGAAAATCTTGGAAAATGTACAAGTATTTTTCCCAAAAAAAGTTTGTTTAATATATGTACCTATCGACTCCAAATGGCCTGAAACGTGCTCCTAACTACTTTCTGGGTGAACTTTTTTCACCAAAACACTTGGTCAAATTTCAGGAAATTATCGCTCCATTCATTTTCAATGCGATACACATTTCCGGTCATAACTTCCGAACGGAAGGTCGTAGAGACTTGGAAACTGCTTCCGTCGAACATAATACGACCACGAGCTTTCCAACGGTACCATCCATGAGCAAATGATCCACTCCTAGCAAAAGTTACAGACCTTTGAACTTGCTTTTCGCTGATTGGACGAGAAGACAAGGTCCCACCCCTTCCTCATTAGTATTACTGGAATCAGGGTACCCGAAAATGGGGGGGTAGCCGAAGTGTAGAGCAAATGATCCACTGTTTAGGGGGTCAAATCAAAGATTCCAAAGTGGCACTCTTGCCCTACCCTAACCCTAACCCTAACCCTAACCCTAACCCTATCCTAACCCTAACCCTAACCCTAACCAACCCTAACCCTAACCAACCCTAACCCTAAACAACTAACCCTAACCAGAGGTAAAAGAAATACAAAATCAGTCATCAGAAAGTGAATCAAACGACTCAAAATGACCTGAAACGTGCTCCTTAACACTTTCTGGAGGGTCGTTTTTGGACAAAACACTTAGTGTAATTTTTACATCTTTTCGCGCCCATTCGTTTCCTATGGAGGGACGTTTTTCCCTATATCTCCAGACCAGAAGGTCGTAGAGCTTCGAAACCCGAATCCGTCGGACATATTTCGGGGTCTAGCTCTCCAATAAGACCAACCCTGAGTCTCTACGACCTTCAGAGGCTGAGATATTTAAGATTTAAACTTTTTTCTGAGATTTTCTCCCACTTCCCAAAGTCGTAGAAGGTCGAGGGCGGGCTCGTTGGAAGGCTAGACCCCGAAATAGGTGTGACGCGACCAGGTTTCGAAGCTCTAGGAACTTCCTATCAAAAGTTATTAGCGGAAGGGTAATTTACCCTTACCTCATTTTACCCCCTTAATCTAACCCTAACCCTAACCCTAACCCTAACCCTTAAACTCTAACCCTAACCCTAACCCCTGACCCTAACCCTTATCCCAACCACATCCCAGCCTGGATCTACGAAGACGTTCACGACTCCACCCACCACCCTCCTCCTTCTCTCTTTCCCTCGTACTGCGTGGGAGCGAGAGGGGGCAGGATAACGGCCCCTCAAGGCGGGGGAGAGACCTGCCCCTATAAGGCAACTCTCCCTGGTCCTGTCCCCTCTCAACCAGATGTGAAGCCCTCTCAACCAGATGTGGAACTCTCAACCAGATGTGGAGCTTCCTCATCCCCGCCCTGGACCTGATCCCATCCCAACCTGGATCTACGAGGACATTCATGACTCCACCCATCACCTCCTCCTTCTTTTACTCCCTCGCTCTGCGTGGGAGTGTGAGAGGGGCAGGATAACGGCCCGTCAAGGCGGGGAAGAGACCTGCCCCTATAAGGCAACTCTTCCTGGTCCTGACCCCTCTCACCCAAATCTGTAACTGACCTTTTGTCTCTACTACTAATCAAACTTAAACTTGTTCATTGACCTGTTGTCTCCACTATTAATCTAACTTTCAGTGGATAGTACGGTCAAGAGAGCTATGACGACGTGCGCCGGCCTGTGCATTGCCTTTGGTCCCTGTAAACCACCGAGTCGACGGACGAGGTGGGGGGATCATCGAGAAACCTGAAAAATCTAACCCTACCCTAACCCTAACCCTGACTTGCCTGAACTCAAACAGTTGACTTAGTGAAAATCTTAGAAAATTTACAAGTATTTTTCCCAGAAAAAGTTTGTTTAAAATAGGTACCCACCGACTCCAAATGGCCTGAAACGTGCCCCTAAACACTTTCTGGGGGAACTTTTTTCACCAAAACACTTAGTCAAATTTCAGGAAATTTTCGCTCCATTCATTTTCAATGCGATACACATTTCCGGTCATAACTTCCGAACGGAAGGTCGTAGAGACTTGGAAACTGCTTCCGTCGAACATAATACGACCACGAGCTTTCCAACGGTACCATCCATGAGCAAATGATCCACTCCTAGCAAAAGTTACAGACCTTTGAACTTGCTTTTCGCTGATTGGACGAGAAGACAAGGTCCCACCCCTTCCTTTTTAGTATTCCTGGAATCAGGGTACATGAAAATGGGGGGGTAGCCGAAGTGTCAAGCAAATGATCCACTGTTTAGGGGGTCAAATCAAAGATTCCAAAGTGGCACTCAGCCCCTATCCTAACCCTAACCCTAACCCTAACCCTAACCCTAACCCTAACCCTAACCCTAACCCTAACCCTAACCCTAACCCTAACCCTAACCCTAACCCTAAACCCTAGTCATTACCCTAACCCCTGACCCCTAACCTTAACCCTTAACCCCTAACCCTAACCCTGAACCCTTACCCTAACCCCAACCCCTAACCCTAACCCTTGACCTCTAACCCTAACCTTAACCCCGAACCCTTGCCCTAACCCCAAACCCTAACCCTTAATCATAAACCTAACCCCTGACCCCTAACCTTAACCCTAACCCCTGACCCTAACCCTTATCCCAACCACATCCCAGCCTGGATCTACGAAGACATTCACGACTCCACCCACCACCCTCCTCCTTCTTTCTTTCCCTCGTACTGCGTGGGAGCGAGAGGGGGCAGGATAACGGCCCGTCAAGGCGGGGGAGAGACCTGCCCCTATAAGGCAACTCTCCCTGGTCCTGACCCCTCTCAACCAGATGTGGAACTCTCTCAACCAGATGTGGAGCTCCCTCATCCCCACCCTGGACCTGATCCCATCCCAGCCTGGATCTACGAGGACATTCATGACTCCACCCATCACCTCCTCCTTCTTTTACTCCCTCGCTCTGCGTGGGAGTGTGAGAGGGGCAGGATAACGGCCCGTCAAGGCGGGGAAGAGACCTGCCCCTATAAGGCAACTCTTCCTGGTCCTGACCCCTCTCACCCAAATCTGTAACAGACCTGTTGTCTCTACTACTAATCAAACTTAAACTTGTTCATTGACCTGTTGTCTCCACTATTAATCTAACTTTAGGTGGATAGTACGGTCAAGAGAGCTATGACGACGTGCGCCGGCCTGTGCATTACCTTTGGTCCCTGTAAACCACCGAGTCGACGGACGAGGTGGGGGGATCATCGAGAAACCTGAAAAATCTAACCCTAGCCCGTGCCTTCGGACAGCCTAGCTCTATTTACAACAGACCACTATGTACTATCCACAGCAGGCCGCTCTGTTCCTGCACGAGGTCAGTAACCTGACCAGAATGTAGAATAGAAATAATTCCATCTCTAAAGAAGGTTTTAATCGAAGGATGATAAATTACATGTGGTGCCTTTAATGATTAAATACTCCCTAGCGGGTAAAACCAGGCACAACAACCTTTATTAGGACCCAGATCCCTTAAACAAAGAGATTTCCCTTCTTTTTATATTTAAAAAAAACCTAGCAAACAGAATCAACAAGAATCCACAATAACTGAACTTGAATATGACTCAACTATAACCATAAAATAACATGCCGCTCCACTCCGGCTCAATGTCATTAACCTGACCAGAATGTAGAATAAAAATGATTACGTCTTTAAAAATCAACTATAACTGAACTTGAATATGACTCAACTACAACCAAAAAGTAACATGCCGCTCCACTCCGGCTCAATGTCATTAACCTGACCAGAATGTAGAATAAAAATGATTACGTCTTTAAAAATCAACAACAACTGAACTTGAATATGACTCAACTACAACCATAAAATAACATGCCGCTCCACTCCGGCTCAATGTCATTAACCTGACCAGAATGTAGAATAAAAATGATTACGTCTTTAAAAATCAACAACAACTGAACTTGAATATGACTCAACTACAACCAAAAAGTAACATGCCGCTCCACTCCGGCTCAATGTCATTAACCTGACCAGAATGTAGAATAAAAATGATTACGTCTTTAAAAATCAACAACAACTGAACTTGAATATGACTCAACTACAACCATAAAATAACATGCCGCTCCACTCCGGCTCAATGTCATTAACCTGACCAGAATGTAGAATAAAAATGATTACGTCTTTAAAAATCAACAACAACTGAACTTGAATATGACTCAACTACAACCAAAAAGTAACATGCCGCTCCACTCCGGCTCAATGTCATTAACCTGACCAGAATGTAGAATAAAAATGATTACGTCTCTAAAAAATCAGCAATAACTGAACTTTAATTATCTTAATAATTAAATATTAACATTATAAAAGATTAAAAATACAGGGGATGATTTTAATTATTAAATGTATACATTTATAACATGATTATTTCGTTTTTTTAAATTTACCGGATCAACCGGATGCAGCAGAAAAAGAAAAGATTTAACCAAATGATAGAAAATACAGGTGATTATTTTAATTATTAAATATATACATATTGAACATGATTATTTAGATTTTTAAATCTCACCGGATTACCCGGATGCAGCAGAAAAATAAAAGACTTAACCAAATGATAGAAAATACAGGCGATTATTTTAATTAATAAATAAATATATACAGATATAACATGCTTATTTAATTACCGGATCAACCGGATACAGCAGAAAAAGAAAAAGATTTAATCAAAGGTTGAAAAATACAGGTGGTTCTTTAATGATTAAACACTCCCTAGTGGTTAAAAGCGGGCATAACAGCCTTAATTAGGACCCTTATTCCATAACAAAGAGACCCCCCTATTTTTAAATATCTAGCAGTAAGGGGAACCGAGTAATTACATTTTACTTTTAACCATATTAGACGATTAGAAAACCCAGTTGAATTCTGGGTAAACCTACGGGGGACCTAATTATCTTAATAGCTCTGTAATTACAAATAAAAATATGGACATATGGGGTATTTTCGGACAGCTCTAAATGAGATCTTACTAATTATAAGGTTTTTAGAACATTTTTTTTGAAACCATAACGGAGTAGGACTGTAAGAAATATGACCTCCACTCACAGCCCAGTCTAAAAAACGAGTTTTCACAAATTCTGTAGTCATGCGGTTTATGAGACACAGAATTACTTTGCCATGGGTGAAGAGGACCATTCTTCATCCTTCCTCTTCGTCACCCTGCTCCAAAAAAAAGGTGGGGGCTGCCTTGTGATGTCACAGACCCTCCTGTGCTGGAATTCAATGGTAAGTATGCCTTTTTCATGAAAAATTCACCTTGTTTTATAAAAATAATAATAATAATAATACTATTTAAATAAATAATAATAATAATAATAATTATAATAATTAAATTCATAATAATAATAAACATAATAATTATATAATAAGTTTTATAATATATAAAAAAATATAGCCTTCCTACCATAATTATAATAACTTTAACTCTGTAATATTACTCATAAAATTAGATTTTAACTTATCTTTATACTAAAATGGACACACCCTGGGAACTGATCATCCCGGCGGGGCCCACCCTGTGGTGAGGGTGTCTAGTGGTAATGGCCGAAACACCCCGTGATCCCGGGGTTCACTACTGATGATGTGTCCTATAAATAGACTTAAAATAGACATAAAATAGACATAAAATAGAATTTAAAATAAGATTGTTAGACAATTAAAGAAACTAACCTCTACAACAACAAACTCTCCACCCTATCTTAGTGGAGAGTTACAATACTTAAACAACAAAAAAAACTTTCCAACAATGAAATGCTTAAAATACAAGGAAATGCTGCCATTTTTTCCAGAACTCCAAGGAAGATTCATACAGCTTCACAAACAAAGAATTCTTTTATTATTTTTATATATATATATATTTTTTTATATTTTTTTATTTTTAATTTTTTATTTTTTGAATTTTTTGAATTTTTTGAAAAAATAAAAAAATAAAGTTTTCTTTCCAGAAACCTAATGGTGGTTCCCACTTTTTTACAAACACATATACACATTATTTCCAGAACTCTAAAGGATGTTCCCACAATTTTTACAAACACATATTATAAGTCTCCACATCTTTGCAAACACATTATTTCCAGAACTTTAAGCGAGGTTCCCATATTTCTACAAACACATATTATGTCCAGAACCTGGAGGGAGGTTCACACGATTTTACAAACACACATGAAACTTTTTTCTCCAAAACATTCTCACATTTTTACAAGGATTTTTTCCAGAATTTCCACTTTTGTATGAACTTTATTTTTGAAATGGATGGTGAAGAAATGGATCAGAAGAGCCGTGGAGCTGCCCAGTCGTCGGATGAAGGAGGGGATTCTTCGAGGGAGCCTCAACAACTAACCATAACCCTAACCCCAACCCTAACCTTAACCCTAAACCCTAGTCATTACCCTAACCCCTGACCCCTAACCTTAACCCTTAACCCCTAACCCTAACCCTGAACCCTTACCCTAACCCCAACCCCTAACCCTAACCCTTGACCTCTAACCCTAACCTTAACCCCGAACCCTTGCCCTAACCCCAAACCCTAACCCTTAATCATAAACCTAACCCCTGACCCCTAACCTTAACCCTAACCCCTGACCCTAACCCTTATCCCAACCACATCCCAGCCTGGATCTACGAAGACATTCACGACTCCACCCACCACCCTCCTCCTTCTTTCTTTCCCTCGTACTGCGTGGGAGCGAGAGGGGGCAGGATAACGGCCCGTCAAGGCGGGGGAGAGACCTGCCCCTATAAGGCAACTCTCCCTGGTCCTGACCCCTCTCAACCAGATGTGGAACTCTCTCAACCAGATGTGGAGCTCCCTCATCCCCACCCTGGACCTGATCCCATCCCAGCCTGGATCTACGAGGACATTCATGACTCCACCCATCACCTCCTCCTTCTTTTACTCCCTCGCTCTGCGTGGGAGTGTGAGAGGGGCAGGATAACGGCCCGTCAAGGCGGGGAAGAGACCTGCCCCTATAAGGCAACTCTTCCTGGTCCTGACCCCTCTCACCCAAATCTGTAACAGACCTGTTGTCTCTACTACTAATCAAACTTAAACTTGTTCATTGACCTGTTGTCTCCACTATTAATCTAACTTTAGGTGGATAGTACGGTCAAGAGAGCTATGACGACGTGCGCCGGCCTGTGCATTACCTTTGGTCCCTGTAAACCACCGAGTCGACGGACGAGGTGGGGGGATCATCGAGAAACCTGAAAAATCTAACCCTAGCCCGTGCCTTCGGACAGCCTAGCTCTATTTACAACAGACCACTATGTACTATCCACAGCAGGCCGCTCTGTTCCTGCACGAGGTCAGTAACCTGACCAGAATGTAGAATAGAAATAATTCCATCTCTAAAGAAGGTTTTAATCGAAGGATGATAAATTACATGTGGTGCCTTTAATGATTAAATACTCCCTAGCGGGTAAAACCAGGCACAACAACCTTTATTAGGACCCAGATCCCTTAAACAAAGAGATTTCCCTTCTTTTTATATTTAAAAAAAACCTAGCAAACAGAATCAACAAGAATCCACAATAACTGAACTTGAATATGACTCAACTATAACCATAAAATAACATGCCGCTCCACTCCGGCTCAATGTCATTAACCTGACCAGAATGTAGAATAAAAATGATTACGTCTTTAAAAATCAACTATAACTGAACTTGAATATGACTCAACTACAACCAAAAAGTAACATGCCGCTCCACTCCGGCTCAATGTCATTAACCTGACCAGAATGTAGAATAAAAATGATTACGTCTTTAAAAATCAACAACAACTGAACTTGAATATGACTCAACTACAACCATAAAATAACATGCCGCTCCACTCCGGCTCAATGTCATTAACCTGACCAGAATGTAGAATAAAAATGATTACGTCTTTAAAAATCAACAACAACTGAACTTGAATATGACTCAACTACAACCAAAAAGTAACATGCCGCTCCACTCCGGCTCAATGTCATTAACCTGACCAGAATGTAGAATAAAAATGATTACGTCTTTAAAAATCAACAACAACTGAACTTGAATATGACTCAACTACAACCATAAAATAACATGCCGCTCCACTCCGGCTCAATGTCATTAACCTGACCAGAATGTAGAATAAAAATGATTACGTCTTTAAAAATCAACAACAACTGAACTTGAATATGACTCAACTACAACCAAAAAGTAACATGCCGCTCCACTCCGGCTCAATGTCATTAACCTGACCAGAATGTAGAATAAAAATGATTACGTCTCTAAAAAATCAGCAATAACTGAACTTTAATTATCTTAATAATTAAATATTAACATTATAAAAGATTAAAAATACAGGGGATGATTTTAATTATTAAATGTATACATTTATAACATGATTATTTCGTTTTTTTAAATTTACCGGATCAACCGGATGCAGCAGAAAAAGAAAAGATTTAACCAAATGATAGAAAATACAGGTGATTATTTTAATTATTAAATATATACATATTGAACATGATTATTTAGATTTTTAAATCTCACCGGATTACCCGGATGCAGCAGAAAAATAAAAGACTTAACCAAATGATAGAAAATACAGGCGATTATTTTAATTAATAAATAAATATATACAGATATAACATGCTTATTTAATTACCGGATCAACCGGATACAGCAGAAAAAGAAAAAGATTTAATCAAAGGTTGAAAAATACAGGTGGTTCTTTAATGATTAAACACTCCCTAGTGGTTAAAAGCGGGCATAACAGCCTTAATTAGGACCCTTATTCCATAACAAAGAGACCCCCCTATTTTTAAATATCTAGCAGTAAGGGGAACCGAGTAATTACATTTTACTTTTAACCATATTAGACGATTAGAAAACCCAGTTGAATTCTGGGTAAACCTACGGGGGACCTAATTATCTTAATAGCTCTGTAATTACAAATAAAAATATGGACATATGGGGTATTTTCGGACAGCTCTAAATGAGATCTTACTAATTATAAGGTTTTTAGAACATTTTTTTTGAAACCATAACGGAGTAGGACTGTAAGAAATATGACCTCCACTCACAGCCCAGTCTAAAAAACGAGTTTTCACAAATTCTGTAGTCATGCGGTTTATGAGACACAGAATTACTTTGCCATGGGTGAAGAGGACCATTCTTCATCCTTCCTCTTCGTCACCCTGCTCCAAAAAAAAGGTGGGGGCTGCCTTGTGATGTCACAGACCCTCCTGTGCTGGAATTCAATGGTAAGTATGCCTTTTTCATGAAAAATTCACCTTGTTTTATAAAAATAATAATAATAATAATACTATTTAAATAAATAATAATAATAATAATAATTATAATAATTAAATTCATAATAATAATAAACATAATAATTATATAATAAGTTTTATAATATATAAAAAAATATAGCCTTCCTACCGTAATTATAATAACTTTAACTCTGTAATATTACTCATAAAATTAGATTTTAACTTATCTTTATACTAAAATGGACACACCCTGGGAACTGATCATCCCGGCGGGGCCCACCCTGTGGTGAGGGTGTCTAGTGGTAATGGCCGAAACACCCCGTGATCCCGGGGTTCACTACTGATGATGTGTCCTATAAATAGACTTAAAATAGACATAAAATAGACATAAAATAGAATTTAAAATAAGATTGTTAGACAATTAAAGAAACTAACCTCTACAACAACAAACTCTCCACCCTATCTTAGTGGAGAGTTACAATACTTAAACAACAAAAAAAACTTTCCAACAATGAAATGCTTAAAATACAAGGAAATGCTGCCATTTTTTCCAGAACTCCAAGGAAGATTCATACAGCTTCACAAACAAAGAATTCTTTTATTATTTTTATATATATATATATTTTTTTATATTTTTTTATTTTTAATTTTTTATTTTTTGAATTTTTTGAATTTTTTGAAAAAATAAAAAAATAAAGTTTTCTTTCCAGAAACCTAATGGTGGTTCCCACTTTTTTACAAACACGTATACACATTATTTCCAGAACTCTAAAGGATGTTCCCACAATTTTTACAAACACATATTATAAGTCTCCACATCTTTGCAAACACATTATTTCCAGAACTTTAAGCGAGGTTCCCATATTTCTACAAACACATATTATGTCCAGAACCTGGAGGGAGGTTCACACGATTTTACAAACACACATGAAACTTTTTTCTCCAAAACATTCTCACATTTTTACAAGGATTTTTTCCAGAATTTCCACTTTTGTATGAACTTTATTTTTGAAATGGATGGTGAAGAAATGGATCAGAAGAGCCGTGGAGCTGCCCAGTCGTCGGATGAAGGAGGGGATTCTTCGAGGGAGCCTCAACAACTAACCATAACCCTAACCCCAACCCTAACCTTAACCCTAAACCCTAGTCATTACCCTAACCCCTGACCCCTAACCTTAACCCTTAACCCCTAACCCTAACCCTGAACCCTTACCCTAACCCCAACCCCTAACCCTAACCCTTGACCTCTAACCCTAACCTTAACCCCGAACCCTTGCCCTAACCCCAAACCCTAACCCTTAATCATAAACCTAACCCCTGACCCCTAACCTTAACCCTTAACTCTAACCCTAACCCCTGACCCTAACCCTTATCCCAACCACATCCCAGCCTGGATCTACGAAGACATTCACGACTCCACCCACCACCCTCCTCCTTCTTTCTTTCCCTCGTACTGCGTGGGAGCGAGAGGGGGCAGGATAACGGCCCGTCAAGGCGGGGGAGAGACCTGCCCCTATAAGGCAACTCTCCCTGGTCCTGACCCCTCTCAACCAGATGTGGAACTCTCTCAACCAGATGTGGAGCTCCCTCATCCCCACCCTGGACCTGATCCCATCCCAGCCTGGATCTACGAGGACATTCATGACTCCACCCATCACCTCCTCCTTCTTTTACTCCCTCGCTCTGCGTGGGAGTGTGAGAGGGGCAGGATAACGGCCCGTCAAGGCGGGGAAGAGACCTGCCCCTATAAGGCAACTCTTCCTGGTCCTGACCCCTCTCACCCAAATCTGTAACAGACCTGTTGTCTCTACTACTAATCAAACTTAAACTTGTTCATTGACCTGTTGTCTCCACTATTAATCTAACTTTAGGTGGATAGTACGGTCAAGAGAGCTATGACGACGTGCGCCGGCCTGTGCATTACCTTTGGTCCCTGTAAACCACCGAGTCGACGGACGAGGTGGGGGGATCATCGAGAAACCTGAAAAATCTAACCCTAACCCTAACCCTAACCCTAACCCTAACCCTAACCCTAACCCTAATTTCAGGAAATTTTCGCTCCATTCATTTCCAATGCGATACACATTTCCGGTCATAACTTTCGAACGGAAGGTCGTAGAGACTTGGAAACTGCTTCCGTCGAACATAATACGACCACGAGCTTTCCAACGGTACCATCCATGAGCAAATGATCCACTCCTAGCAAAAGTTACAGACCTTTGAACTTGCTTTTCGCTGATTGGACGAGAAGACAAGGTCCCACCCCTTCCTCATTAGTATTCCTGGAATCAGGGTACATGAAAATGGGGGGGTAGCCGAAGTGTCAAGCAAATGATCCACTGTTTAGGGGGTCAAATCAAAGATTCCAAAGTGGCACTCAGCCCCTATCCTAACCCTAACCCTAACCCTAACCCCTAACCCTAACCCTAACCCTAACCCTAACCCTAACCCTCTCCTCTCTGAACTATCAACCCAACCCCCCTTCCTCTCCCCTTCCAAAACTCACAACTGTCCTCTCACAATGCACCCACTAGCCACTACGAAGACACCGGATCCTCCGCAATCCGACTGCACACATAAGGTATACCCAGTGACCTTGATACACCATACAGCACATCTCACATCAAAACTCTGAAACTATTCAGAGGTCCCGCACCATACGCTACTGACAAAAGTACTTTAGTGCATACGGATCTCAACTGGATGTACGATGTGAGAGTGCAACACTACCTTCTGCGAACTCTGGTAACGCCTACGAGCGTTAGGAGGCAGTAGCGTATTGGTTTCCCGCAGGGAGCCGTTGAACACAAACCCTAACCCTAACCCGAACCTAACCATCTCCTGGGGACTTGCCTGAACTCAAACAGTTGACTTAGTGAAAATCTTGGAAAATGTACAAGTATTTTTCCCAAAAAAAGTTTGTTTAATATATGTACCTATCGACTCCAAATGGCCTGAAACGTGCTCCTAACTACTTTCTGGGTGAACTTTTTTCACCAAAACACTTGGTCAAATTTCAGGAAATTATCGCTCCATTCATTTTCAATGCGATACACATTTCCGGTCATAACTTCCGAACGGAAGGTCGTAGAGACTTGGAAACTGCTTCCGTCGAACATAATACGACCACGAGCTTTCCAACGGTACCATCCATGAGCAAATGATCCACTCCTAGCAAAAGTTACAGACCTTTGAACTTGCTTTTCGCTGATTGGACGAGAAGACAAGGTCCCACCCCTTCCTCATTAGTATTACTGGAATCAGGGTACCCGAAAATGGGGGGGTAGCCGAAGTGTAGAGCAAATGATCCACTGTTTAGGGGGTCAAATCAAAGATTCCAAAGTGGCACTCTTGCCCTACCCTAACCCTAACCCTAACCCTAACCCTAACCCTATCCTAACCCTAACCCTAACCCTAACCAACCCTAACCCTAACCAACCCTAACCCTAAACAACTAACCCTAACCAGAGGTAAAAGAAATACAAAATCAGTCATCAGAAAGTGAATCAAACGACTCAAAATGACCTGAAACGTGCTCCTTAACACTTTCTGGAGGGTCGTTTTTGGACAAAACACTTAGTGTAATTTTTACATCTTTTCGCGCCCATTCGTTTCCTATGGAGGGACGTTTTTCCCTATATCTCCAGACCAGAAGGTCGTAGAGCTTCGAAACCCGAATCCGTCGGACATATTTCGGGGTCTAGCTCTCCAATAAGACCAACCCTGAGTCTCTACGACCTTCAGAGGCTGAGATATTTAAGATTTAAACTTTTTTCTGAGATTTTCTCCCACTTCCCAAAGTCGTAGAAGGTCGAGGGCGGGCTCGTTGGAAGGCTAGACCCCGAAATAGGTGTGACGCGACCAGGTTTCGAAGCTCTAGGAACTTCCTATCAAAAGTTATTAGCGGAAGGGTAATTTACCCTTACCTCATTTTACCCCCTTAATCTAACCCTAACCCTAACCCTAACCCTAACCCTTAAACTCTAACCCTAACCCTAACCCCTGACCCTAACCCTTATCCCAACCACATCCCAGCCTGGATCTACGAAGACGTTCACGACTCCACCCACCACCCTCCTCCTTCTCTCTTTCCCTCGTACTGCGTGGGAGCGAGAGGGGGCAGGATAACGGCCCCTCAAGGCGGGGGAGAGACCTGCCCCTATAAGGCAACTCTCCCTGGTCCTGTCCCCTCTCAACCAGATGTGAAGCCCTCTCAACCAGATGTGGAACTCTCAACCAGATGTGGAGCTTCCTCATCCCCGCCCTGGACCTGATCCCATCCCAACCTGGATCTACGAGGACATTCATGACTCCACCCATCACCTCCTCCTTCTTTTACTCCCTCGCTCTGCGTGGGAGTGTGAGAGGGGCAGGATAACGGCCCGTCAAGGCGGGGAAGAGACCTGCCCCTATAAGGCAACTCTTCCTGGTCCTGACCCCTCTCACCCAAATCTGTAACTGACCTTTTGTCTCTACTACTAATCAAACTTAAACTTGTTCATTGACCTGTTGTCTCCACTATTAATCTAACTTTCAGTGGATAGTACGGTCAAGAGAGCTATGACGACGTGCGCCGGCCTGTGCATTGCCTTTGGTCCCTGTAAACCACCGAGTCGACGGACGAGGTGGGGGGATCATCGAGAAACCTGAAAAATCTAACCCTACCCTAACCCTAACCCTGACTTGCCTGAACTCAAACAGTTGACTTAGTGAAAATCTTAGAAAATTTACAAGTATTTTTCCCAGAAAAAGTTTGTTTAAAATAGGTACCCACCGACTCCAAATGGCCTGAAACGTGCCCCTAAACACTTTCTGGGGGAACTTTTTTCACCAAAACACTTAGTCAAATTTCAGGAAATTTTCGCTCCATTCATTTTCAATGCGATACACATTTCCGGTCATAACTTCCGAACGGAAGGTCGTAGAGACTTGGAAACTGCTTCCGTCGAACATAATACGACCACGAGCTTTCCAACGGTACCATCCATGAGCAAATGATCCACTCCTAGCAAAAGTTACAGACCTTTGAACTTGCTTTTCGCTGATTGGACGAGAAGACAAGGTCCCACCCCTTCCTTTTTAGTATTCCTGGAATCAGGGTACATGAAAATGGGGGGGTAGCCGAAGTGTCAAGCAAATGATCCACTGTTTAGGGGGTCAAATCAAAGATTCCAAAGTGGCACTCAGCCCCTATCCTAACCCTAACCCTAACCCTAACCCTAACCCTAACCCCTAACCCTAACCCTAACCCTAACCATCTCCTGGGGACTTGCCTGAACTCAAACAGTTGAATTAGTGAAAATCTTGGAAAATTTAGAAGTATTTTTTAAAAAATATATATGTTTAAAATAGGTACCCATCGACTCCAAATGGCCTGAAACGTGCTCCTAACTACTTTCTGGGTGAACCTTTTTCACCAAAACACTTAGTCAAATTTCAGGAAATTTTCGCTCCATTCATTTCCAATGCGATACACATTTCCGGTCATAACTTTCGAACGGAAGGTCGTAGAGACTTGGAAACTGCTTCCGTCGAACATAATACGACCACGAGCTTTCCAACGGTACCATCCATGAGCAAATGATCCACTCCTAGCAAAAGTTACAGACCTTTGAACTTGCTTTTCGCTGATTGGACGAGAAGACAAGGTCCCACCCCTTCC
Organism: Cololabis saira; assembly: GCF_033807715.1. Taxonomy (NCBI): domain Eukaryota; kingdom Metazoa; phylum Chordata; class Actinopteri; order Beloniformes; family Belonidae; genus Cololabis; species Cololabis saira. The sequence goes on along the minus strand of NW_026906190.1, from coordinate 690,786 downwards.
TCATTAGTATTACTGGAATCAGGGTACCCGAAAATGGGGGGGTAGCCGAAGTGTAGAGCAAATGATCCACTGTTTAGGGGGTCAAATCAAAGATTCCAAAGTGGCACTCTTGCCTTATCCTAACCCTAACCCTAACCCTAACCCTAACCCTAACCCTAACCCTTCAGCTCCAGCTTCTCGAGTTGATCTGATACTGACGGAGCTTTGCAGAGCCACTTTTGCTAGCAAGCTTACAGTTATTTGGTGTGCTTGGCCTGAAGAAGAGCCTGCTCGGCTCGAAACGTCGCCTTTTCTTTTTTAGCACACCCTTCCTTTGTTGATTGTTTAGAAAATATTTTATTTTTGTTATTTGATCAAAAAAAAACTTTTTTTCTTTATTATAAAATCCACTCGTGATAGTGATACATTTTATTTCATTTATTTGATTTTTGAAAAAAACCTTTTTTCTTTATTTTTACAATTCACTGAATGTAAAAATACATTTTATTTCATTGTTTGATCATAAAAACCTCTTTTCTGGGTTTTTATCTATTTAATTTGTTGATTTACAAACAGACAACATAAGAACCTTTTTTCTGAGTTTGTTGTTTCTGAGTTTGTTGTTTATTTAATTTGTTGATTTACAAACAGACAACATAAGAACCTTTTTTTGAGTTTGTTGTTTCTGAGTTTGTTGTTTATTTAATTTGTTGATTTACAAACAGACAACATAAGAACCTTTTTTTGAGTTTGTTGTTTCTGAGTTTGTTGTTTATTTAATTTGTTGATTTACAAACAGACAACATA